>NW_021318565.1:181258-258667 GCF_001605985.2 Dendrobium catenatum | reverse complement strand
CCCCTGCATATCATGTCTCGTGATAATATCGGTGTAACCTACCAATATGCAAACCTATTTTTTTTCATTCACATATGAAGCACATTATCATTAACTTCTACTTCGTTCGACATAAAAGTGCAAACTAGTGGCATTCTTTTCTCTCATAACTCTTTTTGGTTATTAACTCAACAAACTACATGCCATAATTGATGTCATCTCACGTGACTCCGCATTGTGGGAGCATATTAGAGAAATAAATAAATAAATAATTTTATTATTTCCGGTTTTTTTCTTTTGGTATATACATTAAATTAACATTCATTATGGATATTAGTTCACTTTTATTTTTATTTCCTTTCATTTAGTCTATATGTTAAATTGACATTCATTGCAGTTGTTAATTCACTTTCCTTTTAATTTTCTTTTATTTAGTATATATTTTAACATGACATTCAATGTTGATGTTCATTAACTTTCCTTTTTCTTCACTATTTTATATCTATAAATATTGTAGAAAGCTTGTAATGTAAAAATTAAGGAGAATAAATCGTTCCCTTCAAATTATCTTTCCTATGGATCATAACATTAATCTTGGACCTAAAATAAACACGTTAGATTGATGAGACAATCTTTATTTGATTGTCAAAAAACTATTAACAAGGTAGAATAATATCCAACCAATTAGATGATAAAAATGAATAGATACTTTATCACTAATGAATTTTTTTTTGGACATTTGGCTAATTAAGATAAATTCGCACACACATCATCTAAATAAGACTTGAATCCAAGACCTTCTGGTTGCCAGTCAAATCTTCCACCCAACAGATCAAAATGAGCTGTGCTCTAATGAAATTTTATTTTTTTGTTTGCTCAAGATAAAAATTAGATGAGCGATAAGTCTTTGAAGAATTTCTCCATCACATATTATATTATACAATTGATTGCGAAGATGAACATATTCAGTAGCTGTGAACAAAAATCAATAGGGTTTTGGAATCACTTGAGTTGGGCGAAAATAAATACTTGTAAATGCAACTAATGATTGGATCGTTAAAATTTTCTGATCAGCTTCACAAAATTTCAATAATGGCTTATAATTCAAAGAAAGTGATCAAATTCTGCCTGGATTTTTTTTTTGAACCTAATTGCGCCCGGATCAAAGCTTAGGTTTTGGCGCTAGACAAAGTAAATTAGGGAGCCGATCAGGCCATTCTTTTCGGCAGCTTTGCCTGGCGTGCTTCTCTAGGAGATCATTGTTTTCTACTTCTCTCATGGGCTTCTTGCCTCTTTAATTTTCATCTCACTGGATGGCTAGTTTCATTCCCAACTAATCTGTAGACGTCCCTTCGTCTCTGCTGCCACCTTTTTTCTTTTCTGAGGAGGCTAATTCTCACCATATTGTTCGATCATGGCTGTGGTGAGCTCGGCAAGCGGGCTCCTGGCCATGCTGAACGAGCAACATCCCGCCCTCAAGCTCCACGCGCTCCACAAGCTGAACTCCCTCGTTAATCTTTTCTGGCCAGAGATCTCATCTAGCGTCCCGACGATGTTAGTTTTAAACCTAGTTCTGCATTTTTTAGTTTTTTTTTTTTTAATTCTCCCGTCTGAATTAGGGTTTTGGAGGTCGACAGTGTTCTTTAGATGGGCTTATGCGAACATTGATGCTTGGGAATAATGCTAAAGCATCAATAGTTTGTTGACTTACTTTGTGTATTTTCATTTTTTGCAATCATGTTAAGAACCCTAGATCGCAGTCGTTCTGTAGCATTTTTTTATAGATAAAAAATGATTGAAACGTTCATGTTTGTCAATGTTTCAATCTGACGCTGATCCAAAATGTAATGTATGCATTGATCGATTATATATGTTTTATTGTCAATAATGATTTTCCTCTTGCTTTGTTAATTTCCAGAGAAAGTTTATACGAAGATGAAGAGTTTGAACAGAGGCAGCTTGCTGCCCTGGTTGTTTCCAAGGTAGTTTTTTTTGTAAATCCTCAACTTTGAGGCTGTTAATGCCTTATATTTGCTGATTCTACACTGGTTTGGTTGCTCCTCTCTGAGTACAGGTGTTTTACTACCTTGGTGAGCTTAATGACTCATTGTCATATGCCCTTGGTGCTGGTCCGATGTTTGATGTGTCCGAAGATTCTGACTATGCTCATACCCTTCTTGGTTTGAACTGTTTATCTTGTTCTTCTTTCATGCCACCTGCTCTTGCACACTGCCTCTTCTGTTCGTTAGTATAATTTCGTTGCTTCGCAGCCAAATGCCTTGATGAGTATGCAAGCCTGAAGTCAAGATGTGCTAAAACTGGCGAAGAAGGTGCAGCAATTGATCCTAGATTGGAAGCTATAGTAGAGAGAATGTTGGACAAGTATGTCACATAAAATTAATTGTTAGGCCTATGTTTTTATGTTGGTCATCAATCATATCTTCTTGCTGCAGGTGTATTACAGATGGAAAATATCAGCAGGCCATGGGTATGGCTGTTGAATGTAGGAGGTTGGATAAGTTAGAGGAGGCGATTACTAAGAGTGAAAGTGTTCATGGTGCTCTTTCTTACTGCATCAACCTTTCACATTCTTTTGTTTATCACAGGGAGTACCGGTGTGAGGCAAGTAGCCCTATTTCCAAAAACATTATTTGTCCAACTTTTATTATTAATTTTTGCAGTTCATAATTACATGGAAATAAGAAATAGCAGTATGTATATTTGATTTATTTTGGTGGCACATGCACTTATTGATTGGTTAAATTGCATCAAATCATTTTATTTTTGGTACTGGTCTATATTATTTCTATATTTAAGGCACAGAAAGAAGGATGGTGCAGCACACCGTATGGTTCAAGAATGGGATATGCAATGAAACACAAAAATTCAAATTTACAATACTCTAACTTTTAGTTTAAGCTAATAGTGTTCTCTTTTCATGAAAATCAGGAAATGCACCATTCATTTCAAATGATAATATAAAAGTAACAAAAGTCTAAAATTTCACAAAAATATTGAAAAGATATATATAATCTTGTAATGATTAAGATTCACATATCGAAAATGGAAGCCAATATGGATCAAACTTTATAAATTCCCAATCATGCATACAAACCAATCAATAAACATTTTAGATGAAAGAGCAATGATGTAAATCACAAATTGCAAGATTCAATCCTTATGAAGGTATGAGGAAAATAGTCCATCTAAAATTTTCATTATAACTTGCAGAATTCTTGGATAATCCACATCTAAAATCACACACAATAATTGATAGTAAAATATAGATTTTATTAAACTCTTCAATGAATTGTACCTGTCTTAGGTGTCTTATATATATATAACAAAAGAAAAAATTCAAAATAAATATTTTCTCATAATCTCCTAAGATCTGGCATGATGCTGTAAGTGTCAATTCAATACACTCGGATTCCAACAAGTACAAGTTTTTAATCTAGTTTCAACAAAAATAGTTAAGTTTTCACTATGAAAATATTGTTCCAGCAGGTTCCGAGTAATTATTTGCCCTAGTTTTGATGCAGTCAGTACTCGAGAATAAAAGGAGCCAAATAGTCAAATACCACTATAAGACTAGAGAAGGAAAAATCACAAAAGTAAAAGTTGTGGAAGCAGTGTTGCAAAAATAAAGAATTGAAGGAAACAACCAACGATTTGTGCTATAGCAAATATTGCTCGAAGCTATTGTACAAGAAGTATGAAGGAAAAAAAATTACGCAACATCAACAATTCCTCCAAATTAAAAGTTGGCTATCAACATGGAATTGGTTTTCAAAAGAGCACCAGAATAAGAAATCAATGACAATAACAAAGCAATTCCAAAACAGTGGCTGGACAGTTTCTGAAAAGAAAACAAGAGAACTTACCATGTGCTATAATAAGGAAGGAGTTATATACAACTGAACTTGGGAGTCTACGAGCTGAATTGGAACAACTTGTAACAGTAAAATAAAGCTAATTATGTCATCAAAATGCAAAATAACATATCCGGTTCTCATAAGTAGTAACGTCATAGGCTTGCCACATTCAAATTAGAATTATGAAATTGGAAAATAAGACAAGCAGCTAATACAATATCAATTCAGGTAATTTGCATTTCCAAGGAATGAAAACTTTTGTATTTGCATCAAAGGATGGATCTAGTGCAGGAGGCTTCCTGTTAATGAGCAGTTTGTTTTAAGTTATTTCTTCTTTGTTTAAGGCACTCTCTCTTGGAAAGAATTTCTTTTGGAGAGTATTATTAAATTCTGTTGTTTTCTTCTGAAAGAGCATTCTATTTTGGCTAGTTGATGGTTATTTAGATCAAAGATACAATCATACAATCAACATTTACATATTTTGAGGTACACCTTGGACTAAAACGTTCTTTTTATAGAAATGATATCAATGAAGGACTATTAGTGTATTTTCGATGTTGTGCAGATGCAGTAATCGAAGTAACTTCGTGTGTTCAATCTTTAGTTATTACTTAGCCTTGGTGTTTTGATTGTGTTAGAACTAAATATGCATTTTGAATTTGGCCCATAAGTTTTTGTTGATGGCATAATTACCACAACAAATTGCCTTCTAACCATCAAATCAAATATGTCTCACCTATCCTCGATTTTCTGGGTTAGTTGGAGTGACAGTAGCTTTGTTTAACATTGATTCTTTTCTCCCAGTTGAACTCTTTATTTACTTGTGAGCCCCACCAATAAATTGTGTTGTGTGCTTGGGGAGGCAACCATATAATGCTTTTGGCATTGGCTAATTAGTTGTAGTCCATTTGAATGGTATTCTATTGCTTTTCATTTATCTTCTATTTTTTATCCTTTGTGGTGGCTATATTTTTTATGGGTGCTGAGTATGCTGACAATTCCCCATGTTGCATTCTTTAAGAATTTGTTCAACAAGGATACTCACTAATTCCTTACATAATAGAGTAAATCTTCTTTTATGCCTTGTTCATATTTCATCATTTATATGACAAAGTAAAACCTTTAGCAGTAATTTTGCTGATCGCCTATAATTAACTTTCATCAAAGCCTTAAGTTGGAATGATCCCATTTTCCAGCGTAAGGATTTGTCTGTCCATTATGAATTTTATCTCTATCTGCGGGTGTTTTTGTTTTTGGAAATGTGGGGAACAATTGCTTTTATTAAAAAAAAAAAGAGCTGAAGATAGTTTTTAAGTATATAACTGAGTATGAATGATATTTCCTGACTTCATTCTGTGTGTGTGTGTGTTTTTTTTTTAATCACAGATTCTTCGTCTCCTCGTTAAAATATATCAGGGATTGCCATCACCTGATTATATAAACATTTGCCAATGCCTCATGTTTCTTAACGAACCTGATGCTGTTGCTACCACAATGGAAAGACTTCTACGATCCGATAGTAAGGTAGTTGCTTTGGTTCCATTTTTTCATTTGCTTTACTTAAACTGAAGTTATCTTGAACTGGATTGCATACTGTAGATCAAAACTAAGTGTTCCACAATGTATTTCCAGGATGATGCGCTTCTAGCATTTCAGATTGCTTTTGATCTTGTTGAGAACGAACATCAAGCTTTTCTTCTAAGAGTTAGAAATCATCTCCTTTACCCAAAACCTCGAGCACCAAGTCTACCGGACAATTCTATGGATATTACATCTGAAAATGGAAATCCTGGTGCATCTGATGATGCTGCAATTGAAACACTAAATATTATCACGAATGATAGTTTTCATGCTCCCAATGGTGCCTTAGATCCAGCTGAAGTTGCATACAATGAAAAGAGTGAAAAAATTAGAGGAATTTTGTTTGGAGAAACATCAATACATCTGACATTACAATTTCTATTTAGCCACAACAGGTCTTTCTTCGCTATGCAAGGCCTTTATTCTCTTTTACTTTTATATGCTCATGGCTGTTTGCATGTGCAGGTCAGACATCTTAATTTTGAAATCTATAAAGCAGACAGTGGAAATGAGAAATAGTGTCTGTCACAGTGCTACCATTTGTGCAAATGCTATTATGCATGCTGGAACAACAGTGGACACCTTCCTGAGAGAGAACTTGGTAATATTAAATAATTTTGAATTAAGGTTACCGACCTACCTGTCATTTTATTTGTATGTAGGGACAGAAAATTTAGATATTTAATAGTGAATATTACAAAATTGTCATGTTTGGTCTGGTAGGAATGGTTGAGTAGAGCGACAAATTGGGCTAAATTTAGTGCTACTGCTGGTCTAGGGGTTATCCACAAAGGACACCTCAAGCAAGGTAGGGCTCTCATGGCACCTTATTTGCCTCAAACTGGTGCTGCTGGTGGCGGCAGTCCTTATTCGGAAGGTGGTGCCCTTTATGCTCTGGGTTTTATTCATGCCAATCATGGTGAAGGAATAAAACATTTCCTTCGAGAAAGCCTACAGAACACTAGCTCTGAGGTAGCAGTCCTTTTGAGTTTTCACTGCTCTCTTCTGAGAGAACTAGACATTTTCTCTCCGCTTCTTAATGTATTTTATAAGTTTTGGGTTGTTATAAACTTTGCAGGTTATTCAGCATGGAGCATGTTTAGGTCTCGGATTGGCAGCTTTAGGAACAGCTGATGAGGAAATATACGAGGAGATCAAGAATGTCCTATATACTGATAGTGCAGTAGCTGGTGAAGCTGCTGGTATCAGCATGGGCTTGCTTATGGTTGGAACAGCAAGTGATAAGGCTAGTGAAATGCTGGCATATGCACATGATACACAGCATGAGAAGATCATTAGGTACTTATGAATAACTAAGAAAGAATAAATTTCTCTGATTGATCTCTTTTTCTTTATTATATATTTACTATTCAGTTTTCTTTCTTTATGATTATTTTTTGCGTCTAATTTTTGTGAAAGAGCTAGTGAATCTGTTAAATGCCCGCAATAAACTCATGAAAATGATAAAATTATAAAGACAACCTGAAACAGTAGTTGTACGTATGAGTTTTAATGGTGTAACTGTAAGGTAATAGGAATTGTAACAGATTGTTAACTGAAAGAGAAAATTTCAGAGATTAAATGGGAAAATTTCATTCTGTGATTTTGTTCGAGATAAATTTTTATTGAAGAGATTGATAATTTATTTAGGTATAGAATTTTGTGAAGAGATGCATGAACTTTTAATGAATAATAGAGGAATAATGATAGTCCTTAGTACTGGAGATGTAAATGGATTTATTTGATGAAATAGCATGAGTCATGAAAGAATGCATTGTAGGTATGAGTTTGATTGCTGTTTGAAGATGAAATAAAAATATCTACTGTTCCATTAGCATACTGTTCCAACATTGTTAAAGAATATATCAAAAAGTTAGGTGAAAGACTATCTTTCTGATTAGGTAAAAAATGCTTTTATCATTAATGGTAATTATGAGATGATGCATAAGCACACAATAAGGAGTGGAGATTGTAGTGTATTTTAATAACGAGGCATCCACCAATGCAGGGTTTGGGGAGGGGATGATGGATAGAGCCTTACTCCTAGAATGCATATAGATCTTCACCTCTACAATGCACTTAACGTTGTTTTTTTTTTAAAATTTGAACATGTATCCTTTAGGCCATAGTAGAGGCAACCTGAACATTTCTCCAATTCAATATCTTCCTTGTGGAATGAAGTATAAAAGAATAATCTAGATAAATTGCATGATCTATTTATGAAATGTTTCATCCAAAAGCACAATATTCTTGAAATATGATTCATAATAATTAATATTATTCAATATTGTAACTTATTTTTTCCATGATTCTTTGTCAAAAGGCAATAATTGGAACAGTGTTACAATTGATTATGTGTGTATAGTACTATAGTTAAACAATAGATCGAGCAAAAAAATATGCTAGAATAATATGTGAAATATCCTTGTAACCATTATATAATAATTTGATACTGGATGATCTTGGAAAAAAGAAGCTCAAGAGGATAACAAAGATGGAAAGCTAAAAAATATTATGAAAAATAAAAAGTGTTGTAAGCCTCACAGTTAAATAAGGAGATTATCTTAGTTAGAAGGGTTTTAATTCCCACCCCTGATCAAAGATCAAAATCCAAGAATAGGTGAAAAAGGGTGACCACATCCACAATAAAGTTTGTCATGCCCAAATTTTTTTAATATAATTAACAATTTTGTTATTATAGATGCAAAGTAATATTCGACTAATAATTTACTTACAAATTGCTAATAAACTAATGACAAAATAAAATAACCTCAGTTAAAATCATGAAATTCCCGAGTTTTATAAGGCATAAAATAAATCAAATATCCTTGAAAAGATAAAATTTATAATTTACAGCCGCATCAATTCCCCGACTATAGATCACTATATTCTGGGAATGAAAGTGATAATTCACCCAAAATAAATATTTTGCTTCATCAACTATGATCATGAAATGGTGGATGATATTTTCAATTGATTAGAGAATGACATGATCTTGAATAAACGTTAATGAGCTCATCTGGATGTAGTAGTGTAAGGATTGACACTATGACTTGTATTGATGTCTAGCGGAAGATCTAATTCCGATCAGTAGAAGTCAGGCATCTTTTGCTTTTGCATTTTTTTCAAAATAGGAAGGTTGGTTATTGCTTATGGTTCTTGTGAAAAACTAAAAAAGGCAAGTCATTCATCACAAAACAATGGTTCATTACTCATAAACAATAATTTTACTATTAATGGAATAGCATTTTACTGCGCACAATAACATATGATAGAAAAATGTGACTGGTTGGGTGGAATTTGAGTGAACTTTAGCATTAGGCTGATTTGATTCATTTATTTGTGGGATTAAATAATGTTGGGATTAGGATAAGTTCTGTTGAAGATTTGCTGTTAGTTTGTTGGAGGAAATTGATGAAGAGGAGATAAGATGGAGTTTTGCTAGGAACTGGATTCAAATTTGTATTTGAATAACATTAATTATGTCGAGATTGTTGGTTGGTTTTGTGAAGGTTTGTTGAACTTGAAGGAGTGAGAAAAGAATTGGATTGAGGGAAAAGGGTGAGCTGGTTTCACTGCTAACATGAACAGTAATTAACAACTTTGTGTATACTTAAAAAGGGCTTGCGGTGTGAAAGAAAAGGGAATAAACCTTAATCACATTTGATTTCAAGTAGAAACTGCATAAAAATGATAAAAAAATTATAACTTGGATACCGAGTTGATGTCAGGAAGCCATTAAAAGACACAAAATAGGTAATAAAGAAAATTGTACTAAAAAAATAAAGACAAGTAAGCCTCATGCTTGAATAAGGAAATTATCTCCCTCGAAAGGATTGATTAAAATTTAGAAATTTGTGTATTATATATTAAGCCACATGTTGACGAATATTTTCGCACCGATTTGACCCCGATCGAGCCCGACTAGGCTCGATCGCGCTCGATCGACGTCGAGACAAAATCGACTCAAATTAGACTCCAATTTAATTAAATTAATTCAATTTAATTAAATTAAAATTAAATCAAATCAATTCAAACGCCGTCGAGCCCAATTCGACGCAGTTCGACACATTTCGGCGTCGATCCGAGTTCAATTTCGCAAAATTGACTCAATCGAACAAAATCGGACCCAAATCGACTCAAATCGATTCGGGTCGAGCCCAATTCGGAGCCAATTTCAGCCCCAATTGATTGATTTGGGCTCAATCAACTTCCCAAATCAGAAAATTGAAACCTATGGCTGAGATTTTATCTCATTTCTCACCCAAAATTTGGGTTCAATATACTCAAGTACATTTCACCTCGTTTCAAGCAACGAGGAGGCCGGATTGGGTATTATAGGCGGTGGACCTGCTCCCTCGTGCTGTCCGTCCGAACCCGTCCCGAAACAAGAGCGGGAGAAGGGGGAAGCCATTCGGCTTCCTTGTGTTTTTCCGTCCCGACCAGAGCGAGAGAGGGAGACGGAGAGAGCCTCTCGGCTCTCTGCGTGTGGTTCCGTCCCAGACAGAGCAGAGAGGGGAGTTTGCTCCCCTTGCGTGCGTTTTGTCCGTCCAGAGCGAGAGAAAGGAAGCGGGGCGGGCGGTCTTTCCAGTCGAGTGAGGAGATATGATATTTAAAATTTCGGGACTTTACCTTGCAGTGATTGCCGTCAACCTTTTGGTTTTACATTGGCTGTTATGTTTTTCCATGGATTTGAAGCAATCTACACATTGGAGTGACTTTTTTTTTTAATTAGCCAAGATGACCAAGATGACATGCTTGGTCGAAACTTGATCAATGAAATGAAAGTTGTGGCCAAGGCAGCCCTGAGCAAGTAAGGAACATTTGATCAATCAGATACATCATTCAAGTCACATTTCCAAATAGATAGTGTGGTATAGATTGGTACATCTGTGTGAATTGCTGAGTGTTAAAGGGTGATATTCATGAGAAATGCCACTTTCCTTCCACCCAACAGTCCTCAAGTTTTTGGCGCTTATTTTCTTTTTATGCTATATTTTATCCCAATAATCAAGAAAAGTAATATAAAGAAAACCCAAACTATCTTGAGTTTGCTAAGTGTTAGCAAAAATGTACTTGCAAAGCTTTTTTTTTATCCATGCTTGAGGTCGGTTTTTTATTTGTAGGTAAATATGGATCTTTGCATCCATTGTAAGAATTTTATTCTTGTCATAACATAATTTAAAACGTAGGTAAAAAAATATCTCCATATCCATGATTGAGTTTTATTCATGTTATAATTTTATTTTACATAATTTAAAAATATTTTATTTACGAATAAAAGAGATTACAAACTTCTAACAAATTGTTAACAAACTAATGATATAAACTAAAATGTTTCTAATTAATTAATGAAACGACAATGAGAATGACTCGAATATCATGATAAGGTAAGATTCAAAATTCATTTTCCTGTAAAAATATAAGTTTATTAATCAAGGTATTTATCACACAAATCTAACAATGAGCGTTGGAAAAATAGAAGCAAAATCATATAAATCTAGCAACGAGTGAGGAATGCACTTAAGAATAGTGATTGAAGGTAGCTTAAGCATTATTTAAATATAAATTTTCATGCCAAATAAGAAGTTAAATAACCAAAAAATAATCGTACCTTTCGTGATTTCCCTGGATAAAATAAATATGCTCAATTGAGGTGCTTTCTACACAAGGAAAGCAGGCACTAAGCTGCTGCAGTTTGCTATGAACTACTTGAGAAAGCATACGTTCCTTAACATGTGCTTTTGTTATCTCCATTGGCTAGCAGTTTTTTCTAGATTTGCTAGGAAAGTCGTTCAAAATAAAATTTGGCGCTTTGTACATTGTCTTGCTTTTGCTATGGAGCACTTGAGAAGTTGGGGTGCTGTTGCCTCAACATGTTTTTGTTGCATAAAAGAAAATTATTTAGATGGTAGTGTATTGGAATTAAGAAATGTAAAGTGCGATAGCCTATTTCTTATTATTTTGAGAGTAGCATCTATTGATTTAGGTAAACAAAATTTAGGTTGAGTTGTTCAGCGTGCAAACTTGAGAGAAGTAATTTGGCGTGCTTTAAAGGGTTTAGGCTAAAGAGCATTTAAACTTTAATGCTTAGAAATTGTTCCGAAGGATGTAACAAATAGAGAGGACGTTAAATTCTTCTAATGAATGTTGAAAAGACTTTACAAGGTTTACTCAAATGGTGGTGACGAAGATGAAGACAACATTATTTTGCTTCAGCATTATTCACAGTTTTCTTAAAAACAATTAAATTGTGGTTGCCATCTTCTGCTAGTTAAATATCACATCTTATGAGCTGTTACTTTACTAAACAATAATTTGTAAACGTATTATCTCTAATGTGTTGTTATCCTTTAAAACGTATTTGATGATCTCTAATGTGCTTAATTATAATATTTTTATATAATAAGGTAACCGAAAAATTTGTTTTGTTTTAATGTTTCTATGTCCCATGTCGCTTATAGGTTCTACATTTTAGTTGTCTTGCTATATACTTAATTTTGGTTCTTGACCTTGTTTGCAGAGGCTTGTCTCTTGGCATAGCATTGACCGTTTATGGCAGGGAAGAAGATGCCGATACTTTGATTGAACAGCTCACTAGAGATCAAGATCCAATTCTTCGCTATGGTGGTATGTATGCGTTGGCCTTGGCATACAGGGGGACAGCAAATAACAAGGCGATACATCAGCTGCTGCATTTTGCTGTATCAGATGTTAGTGATGATGTTAGAAGAACGGCTGTTCTCGCCCTTGGATTTGTTCTATACTCTGAACCAGAGCAAGTCAGTTTGCTGCTAATAGAAATATTACTTTTTTATCAATCTGCTAAATGGACTATACTAGTTTTTTTTACTTTTGTTGAATTTTTTATTATGAATTTATCTGATTTCACTGTTTCTTGTTTACTTTCAGACACCAAGAATTGTTTCCCTGCTTTCGGAGTCATACAACCCACATGTTAGATATGGTGCAGCTCTGGCTATAGGCATTTCTTGTGCCGGAACTGGTCTTAGTGAAGCCATTTACTTGTTGGAGCCATTGACATCAGATGTTGTTGATTTTGTTCGCCAAGGAGCCCTAATAGCCATGGCTATGGTCATGATCCAGACAAATGAATCTTGTGATCATCGAGTGGGAACATTCAGGTATCCTGGTAGTTATCTGTATTCTACCAGGCTAGGTTTGCTGTTTCACTTTTTGAAATTAATGCTTTGTATTGACCTGATGTAGGCGCCAATTGGAAAAAATAGCTCTGGATAAGCATGAGGATACAATGAGCAAGATGGGTGCCATTATAGCTTCTGGTATTCTTGATGCAGGTGGACGAAATGTTACAATTAGGTTGCTTTCTAAAACTAAACATGATAAAATAACAGCAGTTGTTGGACTTGCGGTATTTAGCCAATTTTGGTATTGGTATCCTCTCCTTTACTTCATTAGTTTGTCATTCTCACCTGCTGC
The DNA here is from genome assembly GCF_001605985.2 of Dendrobium catenatum. Taxonomy (NCBI): domain Eukaryota; kingdom Viridiplantae; phylum Streptophyta; class Magnoliopsida; order Asparagales; family Orchidaceae; genus Dendrobium; species Dendrobium catenatum. The sequence goes on along the minus strand of NW_021318565.1, from coordinate 245,771 downwards.
ATTCATCGGTCTGAATTATGATCTCAAAGTGCCAAGATTTGAATTTATGTCGAATGCGAAGCCTTCTTTGTTTGAGTATCCTCGACCGACAACACCACCGGCATCAACATCAACAGTTAAGCTACCAACTGTTGTTTTATCAACATCTGCAAAAGCAAAAGCTAGAGCTAAGAAAGAAGCAGAACAAAAGGCCAATGCTGAAAAATCCTCCATTGAAGATGTTTCTACTAGCTCAACTTCAGGGAAAGGTGTCAAAGCTAGTGAGAAGGAGTCTGAGGCAAGTCAGGTAAGCTCTTTTTTGGAACTGCAGCAATCCACCTAATCCTTATATTTTGTTGGAGTACCTTAAATGTTCATATCATTCTTTGGGAGAACTTTAATTTAAGCATTCCCATATGATAGTCTTGAAATGTTGCCTTCAAAAGTACATACAAGTATGTAAATGCATCCATTTACACAAGTGGAGCTTGAAAAGAGCCTAGATAAGATGATTGGATTTTAAAGTAGTAGTTAAATTAAAAAAAAAAGTTTTAAGATTGTAAAATATAATTTATGAGTTGGTCCAGGTTTTATTTTAAAAAAAAGACAGTGACTTGTGAATATTACTAAAGAAGTTAAAAGAATTTAGGAATAAATCTCTTACTATTAGCAGTGATCATGATGGCGATGGGTTTAACTTGATCTTTTATCTCGAGATGGGGTCCATGTTGACCCCCCACGGAAGCAGGTAGTGTGGTGAAACAACAGTTATCTAGGAAGGAAATAACTTGTCTATGCTAAGATTGGAAAATATCTATAGCTCTACAAATATCTTCATATTTTTAAATCTAGATCTTAATATGCTTTCCTTGCCCAAGCAAACTTTGAATTTCTTTCCTTGGCATGAATCCGAAGAATCCTAATTTTCTTTCTTGGCATGAATCCATGGATTTTGAATTCCTGATTTGGCATGAAATCCTGGAAAATGGATGTCTTTTCTTCCCAACCTGGAGCTGATTTCATATAACATTGCCCACTTAATTCTTTAATAAAATAAAATCTTCCTGTTGACTTCTTAAGGGCACATAAGACAGCAAATTATGCTGTTTTTCAGGTTTTTTAATTTTTTTTATTTTTTAATATTTTTTATTTTTATGAACTGCCAATTAATCTCAGTATGCTTTGTGCAATAATGTTATATTAGTTTATGCGCAATGTTTTTTGCTAATTTGTTATTACAATACAACTTTGTAGGCTTTTTTCACTTGATTCTTACTTCATTAATATTATTTTAAACATAATAATTTATTAATTCCTTTGGTCATGGCCTTTGGATGACCCGGTTAGAAGAGTAGATGTATTATATTTGGCTTACATTAAGAAAGGTAGAGGTAGACCTAAAAAGATTTGATTAGAAAATTAGATAGTATATTTCTTGATTAGACTTAAATGAGAATTTGACTCTTAACAAAATAAAATAGAGAAAAATGATTTATGTAGCTAACCCCATGTAGTGAGATAAAGACTTGATGTTGTTGTTGGTGGTTCATGGCCTAAATTTTGATTCAACCCTTGATCTAGCTAACATATTATGTTTTTATGCCTACATGTTATCATATTTCCTCCAATCAATGCTCAAGAATCTAATTTTGGCTTATTGTCCACTAGTGATCATTTGTAATCTGCATCTCTTGCCTTCCAATGTGAGTTCATCTAGTTTAAGCAAAACTCTTTTATTATCTTCTAAGTAGTGAAGCACATGATAGGCAACTTATTGATGTGGCTTCCTTGGACAAAATAGGAATTTTAATGCCCTCCTATGATGCACAGACACGGACACGGTGACACGGATACGACACGACACGGACACGGGACACGAGACACGTCAGTTATTGAAAATATAGGACACGGACACGGGTTAGACACGGTATTATAGTTTTTATATTTAAAAAATAGTGTATAAAAATTAAATAAGTATAATTTTAAAAATAATTTGAAAATAATAATTCATTTAACTAAAATTTGTACTTAAAATGATAAGTATTAGGATGTCGAGAGTCGGGCGTCGATGCCGTTTATCAGTCACCGAGAGAGGAGATGAAAATACCTTCACTGCAAAAAAAAATGAGAATATTCGATGATTGGGTATTAAGTGCGGACGTTGATTTGATGTTGTGGCTAAGAAATAAAAAATTTAGTTTAAATCCCCTCAAATACAATAAATTATATTTAAAAAAATTCATAAAATATTTAAGATACGCGTGTCGGACACACGTGTCCAATTTGTATTTAATATTTTTTAATCGGACACATTTTTTGCGTGTCTGACACGCGTCGGAGGAGTGTCGGGCTAGTGTCGTGTCGGATACGGTGTCAGACACTGCACACCTCTTTGAGGAGAAGTGTCGGTGCATCATGCCCTCATAAGGAACATCAGAACTTACTATGTCTTCACTTACAGTAACCAGATGGTATTTTAAACTTGTGTTAGGTCTGGTACAACTCTTTTTTAGTACATGTGAAAGAATCTCATAGAGTTATAAATCTATGTAGCTTTTTGGTTAGCAGGATTAGATGTGGTGTCACGAGTCCAGAGACTCGAACTAATGACGGGAATGAACAATCGAACGGTTAATACATTTTTTTTCCACAATTACACATAACAATAAATGGCTAATATTCATCAAACACTAAAGAGCCACTAACACTACTATTGCATTGAATATTCTTTTAAACATAAATACATTTTATCCGCTTTCATTTGAGCGTCGTCTTCTATAGATGTACTCTCTCTTTCAGCAATTTTCACTTATCAGGAGACTTACCTAAAAATGTTAGTTTAATAGAATGAGTTTACAAATTAAATTCAGTGGGTAATCATCATTAAATATATAACAGTTAATCGTATAAATAGTCATATAAAATAAACATAAATCTTTCTTTAACTGTACATGATTAAGATATGCATCTTCTTTCATGTACTATAAGTTTTATAATTTCACATAAATTATTTCATATTCTATCTCATTTGTCCATTTCCACTTAACATTTTTTTTTAATAAATTTGATATTTAATTCATTTCAATTAGTACAGGAGTACCGTTTAAATGTAGCAATAAATGTACAATCATTTTCATTTCCTTTTAGCGTGCACAAGTACGTTGCTTCCTCAGTCAGTACTGTATGGGAGTGGACTCCTATAATTTTGCATGCACATAACTTTTACCTTCTTTTATTACTTTCCTTTTTCATTTAAATCATCGTTTAATTTATTCCATTTTCTTTCACATATTATTTTAATTTGTAAGAATATCTGTAATTTAATCACTATCATGTTAAATGTATACCTTAGATCTATATGTAGCAAATACTTCATTTTTTTATTTCTTTTATCTTTCTCAAATAATATATTCATATAATAACAATACTATAATCAGTAGCTAATCATGTAGCAATCAGATTATTAATAGAATTTGTTATAACATAAAAGAAAATCTGACATTGTTATAAAATAATTGAAATTTATCCACATTGAATATTTTTGTATGTTCAGTTTTCCTTCTAAATCTTTGATCTTCTAAAATATACTTTCAATATTTGTCTTAGCTTAGGTATGAAATTCTCACTGTTCCAATAACATTAAATTTCATTAATTACTGATGAATAATATGCAAATTCAATGTCACAATAAATATGATTTGACTAACAACCTTAAAAGTAATATTAAATGCATTAGCTATTATAGAGGAATTGTCGAAAGCTTCTAACTTTCTATATTTTGCATTTCGAAAAACTCTAAAATCAATTAAAATTAATTGCTTCAATCATTTGCCTCGATCCCTCTCTTTTCACTTGAATCGAGGCTCATCACCCATTAATTGGATTCTTTCATGTGACATAAATCCAAAATTTTGCATCTACTTATATGAATTAATCAGAAATTTAAAGTAAATATCTTACTTGTTCCTCGCTGTAGAAAATGAATACTCTCTTCTTCTTTCCCTTCCAAACTTCCTCCATTTCCTTCAAATCTCTTTTCTTGCTCCCTAAACTCTTTCTTTTACCTTTAATTGAACATTTCTTTTTTACTTAAGTAAAATTGTGAAATGATTTTGTATAGAAATAATAAAAATCAACGATATACATACCTTGTTCTTCTTCTTTCTCTCTCATTCGTTTTCCCTTAGTTGTAGCTTCTCATGTGATTTTTCCCCCACAGGAGTGAGGGAAACGAACATATATCTCATGAGTTGTTAGTTTTCTCCCTTGTACGCGATCCTTCGCTCAACGGCTCAATTCGACTTCATCTGGGAGGCTTACGCACACGGATGTTCGTGGTTTTTCCGACTGGGCTTGCATTTCGCGTAATTGCTCACCTGCATATTGAATAGTTGAACCAGTCAGGTCCGATTCTCACATGTGGGAGAGGGGTAGACTCAATGGTGTTTTGGGACATTTTGTATAGGATGTTGGGATTGTTTTGAGTTGGCATAGATAGGTCAACACATACTATGCCCACTCAAAATGTCCCAAAACCGGTGGGATTATAGTCTCTAACTTTCATGAGTGAGGTCTCCTTGAAGAAAGGATGTGTTAAACCGCATTTATTTTCAACAAATGTAACATCAACAAAATATAGAATCTTTTAAAGTAGATTGACTACATTTGCATTCTTTTTATACAGAAGAATATCCAAGAATCACACACTAAAAAAACTCTAGGTCCAATTCTTCTATTTTGACTACGAAGGCACACCCAAATGACTTAGTTATAAGACTATTAGAGGTCTAAATTCTTTAGTGGTTATTCATTTTTTCTCATAAAGGCCTATTATTTGGTCTCTCAGGTGAGCAACGCTCCAGAAAAGAAAGCAGAATCCGAACCTTCTTTTGAAATACTGACAAATCCAGCAAGGGTTGTACCTGCACAAGAAAAGCACATCAGATTCCTGGAGGGAAGCAGATATGTACCTGTGAAGCTCGCACCATCAGGTTTTGTTCTATTGAGAGATCTACAGCCATCAGAAGCTGAGGTACTTGCTCTCACCGATTCACCATCAAATGCAGCCTCTGCGAATGGTGGCGGTGGTGGAAGCACTGGAACTCAACAGGGCTTAGGTTCTTCAGCAATGGCTGTAGATGAGGAGCCTCAGCCCCCACACCCATTTGAGTTCTCTTCATAGAGAAATGTTTTTCTGGCAACAGTATAAATGCCCAATAGAGTTTCTCCCATTTGTTTATTTAACACCAGCAGATTATCTGCTACAGGTTGAGAAACTTTTTTCATTAATGGAATTGTAATCATTTTGTTTTCTTGGGTTAGATTCAGGCGGATTATGTTATGAAAATCAAGCTTTTACAGGTTGCCAATGGCGCAAGTGATCTGTATTTCTAGCTTTTCAATTTATGGGCTTCTTCATATTCGTTATCTGGATTTTGTAGTCCTTTTAGGGATAGACCTACATACTAATTTTAGATGTTATTTTTAATAACATATAACTTTTTATTTGATGTTGCGCTGGATGCAACATTGCTGTGGAGTGAGCAAGGAGTCATTGGTAGCGGAGAGATTATTCTGTGCGGATGTCGAAAGAAGTTTTATATTTGGATACCAATCAAAATGAGTCACGTCAGCGATACCGAGCCGCAATATCGAACGGTACTGAGCCTCAGTACTGCGGTATTGAGCTGTATAGAGCACGGGCTTAGGTATTCAGATGGGGTTCAGCTTCTGCATAGAATAATTTTTCGTGATGGCGACACCATTTTCCTCTAGAAATTCTTCCAACACATTGAAATCTCCAAGGAAGAAATCAAAGCCCTTGAACAATTCTATTGCTGGCTCGCGGGCCTGAACGAAGAGACCAAACTCTCCTATAACGCCAAAATTATGAAGTCTCTCCATTCTCGGATGGATGCTGATATAGAACAAGTTCTCAGACAAGCAAAATCTGTGAAACAAATGGTGGATACTCTTGACTGGTTGGTTTAATAGATGATTTTAGGACCTGCAAACTCAAATTGCCGTAGCTACTAGGAATTAATGGGGATAAGGTATTATACTGGAAGCCATTAGTGACATTCAGGATAGGCGAGATATAGTGAAGAACATTTATTTGAAATCTCTCCTTCGCGCACGAAGACTGAGCTGATAGCATAGGTAAGAACAGTCTGGTATAAATATAACTTTTATACCTGAATTGGTTTTGAAAGCAACGACAACTGAGGCCAAATACTTTCATAGTTGCTCGAAAGCTTCTTGATATTCATTAGTCCATTTGAACCCTACACCACGATCACTTCTGAGTATCTTGAAGAAGGCTAAATATTTGTCCCCTGAGTGGACTAGAAAATGAGATAGTGCTGCAATCTTTTCATTCAGTCTATGAACTTTCTTAATATTTCTCAGGGGCATCATATCTATTAGTGCCTTGATATTTTTCGGATTGACCTCAATCTCATGGTGAGTTATCTTAAAATCTAAAAATTTTCCTGAAGCGACTTCCACACACTTGGTAGGGTTGAGTCGCATATTGTAACGTCGTAAAAGGTGGAAGTATTGTTTCAAGTCAATATATATGTTGTGATTTTTCAAGGTTTTTTATCAACATATCATCGACGTATATTTCAATAGAATGCCCAATAAATTATTTGAAAACATTATTCATGAGATGTTAATATGTGGTGCCAACATTCTTAAGCTCGAACGGCATAACCAGATAACAATATAACTGTTTATATATTCGAAAAGTTGTTACCTCCTCATCAATAGAATCTATCTTTATTTGATTGTAATCAGAGTAGGCGTCCATGAAGCTCACCATCTGGTGTCCGGATGTGGTATCGACCAATTGGTCAATACGCTGAAGCGAAAAACTATCCTTCAGATAGGCTTTGTTTGTCCACACACACATTATTCATCATGCTCTACTTGCTTGTACCATTACAATATTTGCTAGCCAGATGGGATAATACACTTGTATAAATCCAGCTTTCAAGAGTTTATCACTCCCGTTTGATTGCTTGCCAGCGATTTGGTGCAAAGTTTCTTTTCTTCTGGATAGCCGGCTTGCAAGTTGGGTTTATTTTGAGGGAGTGCACAATTAGTTCATGTTTGATTCCAAGCATGTTGGCTGGACTCAATGTAAAAATGTCATAATTTTTTTTTAGGAAATTCACATACTATTCTTTCTCTTCGTTTAAGAGCAGAGATTAAATATACACAATTCTTGAAAATCTCAATCCGAGAGGACCCTGAAGTATTCAAAGATGCCTCCCAAATTCCCATGAAAACTCAAAACTCTAAAGTCACCAAAACTAGAAATATTTAAAATTGAAATAAAACATCTAAACATTTAAAGCAAAACACCAATCCACCCTCCGCAATAGTTTGCCGAGGTGAACAAATTTGAAAAGCACTTCAACTCATAAAGAACAAATGTCTGGTCGAGAATATTACTATGATTCATTTTCAAATTATCTTTTGCTAGTAAGGACATGACACATGTCCTTTAAACAGTTGTCTCATTGCCAAATGACACCACAGGTAAACGGTTATGGCCGAGACCCTCTGACCGAGTGATTTTACTGCCAAATGATACCATTAAATTACGGTTATGGACAATGCCCATATGTTTCCCAACGACATTAAATTATTGAGCAATGAATCAATAGGATATGCCAATATGGCACAAAGCTTTATGTTAGTTAAGATAGATTCAAAAATTTGTCATCTTAGATAAATATTTATCCCATGTCTATAAGGTACCCTTGGACGAAGCATCCTATGACTGTCAATGAGGATCCTTCTGTTATGTTGGGTTAACGACCTTCTCTGACTAAGTAGACCAGGGACTATGATGATCCGGGACAACGGAACCATGAGATCTTGATTGGGTTCATTTTCATTCACCCCGCCATCTGTTTTAAGTGCAAGGTGGTAAATTTTCTAATTTTAAATATCAAAATTCTAAATACCTAAATATGCTGCTACTATATGTCATATACTATGTATTTGTTTGAAGACTAGCCTTAAAACGAAAGTTCTCTCTTGCTACCGGGAGGGTAATGGCTTGTGCCTATAGGAAACATGAACTCAGATCATAAAGTCCTCATAAAATGAGAGTGAAACCTCTTAGTAGTGTCTTATTTAAAACCAATCCTACCTTCTTAAAATTTTTCTATAAACATAAACATTAAAACTCTTCTAAGCGACCCGAAAAGGAAAAAAAAGGGACTACTGAGAGGGCAGGGCGCAAATTTTCGATGCCCACAACGTCCGCAACCTCACCATTCAAATTATCCAGTTTCTCCATGAAAACAACTCACCTTTCATAGTGAACATCTAGCTTTCCTCAGCTTCTATGCCAACCAGTTTATCAAGGCACAGAAAAGCCTTCATCCGACCGGACGTAGAGGAACGTCCGGTCGGAGGCCAAATCGCACCAAAAAATGAGAAATACAGAGCAAATACCGAGCAATACCAAACAATAACGAGGAATACCATCACGTGAAGACCCAATACTGAGCTATACCGAGCTATACCGAGCTATACTGAGCAGTACCGAGTTATACAAAAGTTGTACCGAGTTTTTCCTAGAAAAAACTCGGTACAACTCGGTATAGCTCGGTATAACTCGGTATCCCAGAGCGGTATTCCTCGTTATTATCAAATAATACTTAGTAATACCGAGCAAATACCGAGTTTTTTGGCGGGATTTTACCTCCGACCGGACGTTCTTCTACGTCCTTACACCGGACCTAATAAAAGTTCCTATCATAGACGGTGGAACCATCTACACCGATGTGTTTGATGCAAACTTTGACAAACTAATCTGATCCTTGAAGAAGGCTGGATTCCCAAACATGCCTGCCATTATTGGCGAAGTCGCTTGGCCGTCCCATGGCGATAGGAATGCAAATGTTGAGCTGGCCAAAGCATTCAACCATGGCTTACTTGCTCATATTCTTAGAGGGAATGCGACAGCAGTGATGAACCAAGGGATTAAGGCTTGTGACTTCATGAATTTGGCAGTGGTGAGCTACAAGGAACCAAGTAATGAGAAGTGCCAATTTCCAGTTATGGCCACTTATGGATCAGCAAAGGTAGCAGTGAGGGTGGAAGATTTGGTTTTTGTTGCAGGAGGGTTAATATCTCTGTTGTTCTTGCAATGATAGTGGCAGATGCCCTAATGAGTGCTTGCTTGTTTCTCCTTTCTGTGCTCTACAGTTAAGCTATTTGAAGGGTTGAATAGTCTAATGGTACTTCAGCATCTTAATATGATTTTGGTAAAGATCATTTTTTTCTACTCACAACAGAAAGTGACACAAATTATATGTTACAAAGTACCAAAAAAAAAAAAAGGGGAAAGCCAAAACTTTTAAGCATGCTGTGAAACTGAGCAATCTCCTGCTTCCTTCATGAGAATTTTTATTCTATGCAGAGTTCTGAGCATCTGAAGACCAATAAAAATATGTCACATCACCAAAAAATATATCGTGCTCAATACCGAGCTCAGTACCGAGCGCATAACCGGACGGGAGAACCGTCCGGTGTCCACAGAATAATAGCTCCCTTCATGGCCATGTTTCAGCAATTTTTTATTCGGGATGCAAGTTGTGACATCCATTGCAATACTTTGTGGATAATATCGTCAATTACTTCAATTTTTTTTGGGAAATGAAATATGTAAGAAGCTAAGAGTAGCAGATTCAAACAAATGGAGACTAAAATGATACCAATCTGAAAGCAGGAGCAAGATGCGTTTGTTTTCCATGAGACATGAACATATAAAAGTAACTGTTATCACTCACCAAAAAATATACCGTGCTCAATACCGAGCTCAGTACCGAGCGCATAACTAGACGGGAGAACCGTCCGGTATCCACACAGAATAATAGCTCCCTTCATGGCCATGTTTCAGCAATTTTTTATTCGGGATGCAAGTTGTGACATCCATTGCAATACTTTGTGGATAATATCGTCAATTACTTCAATTTTTTTTGGGAAATGAAATATGTAAGAAGCTAAGAGTAGCAGATTCAAACAAATGGAGACTAAAATGATACCAATCTGAAAGCAGGAGCAAGATGCGTTTGTTTTCCATGAGACATGAACATATAAAAGTAACTGTTATCACCAGCTTTTACTAACTTTTGACATTTTGTGGTTGCATTCAAACATTTGCCTTTTCACAAGATGGAAAAATACAAAGAACTATATATATGTTACAATCCAAGCTTAACTTTTTCTTTTTTTTTTTCTTATAGTTTGTTCACAATGAATTACACTTGCGAATGACATACTGGCCAAGAAGCCCAGACTAACTGATCTTTGATGTAAAATGGTTGTTTTGATGATCTTCTCCTAGAACAAAAAACTGGACATCTTGAGCTGTTTCTTGGTGTTTAGCAGGAAAGAAGTCTTCCAGGTCCTGAGCTTCAGTGAGATTTTTATTTGGTTTCATTTGCTCTTTGAATAACTTCTGAAGCTGCCTGCCCTGAGCTTCAATTCTCATTTGCAGATTTCTTTGAATCTGTGGGAAAAACAACAAAGATAAATCATTTTATGTTTGGTGAGGAAAATGAGATTAACGAAGGAATATATATTTTTTCACTAAGAACTGACATACTTCTAGCTGCTCGTGAAGATGCCTTTGAACTTCTAGCTGGATTTGGAGAGCTTCAGTGATTCTAAGCGGCTGCAATTCATTAGCTGATGCTTTCCTCTGAAATTTCCCTGAAAGAAAAAACATGGAGTAATTAGAACGCTATTCAAATTATAGCAACCAATAGGCTATTAAAATTTTGTAGATTTTTAGTTGCCAACGTAATTTTCAGCATATATATCTTGAATAGGCTAGAAAAACAACCAGCACATGAACATTTCTAGTGGATTCCAAATTTTCCCTCCTATCAAATCTTCAGATGAAAACCACTAATTAATACTGGAGAATTTGGCTCACAGTAAACTTAAAAGAAAATAAAAACAAGTGGCATCTATTTGGAATGGCTCCATAATAATTCTTGCATTGCTAATAATTCATGTGTAAGTCATTAGTCGTTTGCAAAGATTCATATTCACTTTGCTTCACTCTCTATTAAATGATTCAGGTTATCTTCCTCTCTCATTTGCATTGACAAAATCATTGGATGCATCTTAAGTTGAACACGTGTGTCTTAAATATTTTATAATTTTTTTTTAAATATAATTTCTTATACTTCAAAATTTTTTTTGTTTAAAAACCAAAAGCTAAATTTCTTATACTTCAAATTTTTATTTATTAAAAAAATAAATTTCTTATATTCTCTCTATAGCCCCAAATCAATCACTCGGCTCAATATTCCATTTCCCAAATCTTCTCATTTTCATTTCTCTTTAGCAGTTTACAATTAGAATTTCACAACAACGCACGATGTTATCTCTCTAATGCTGTCAAAACAATCATCTTAACATTGAAGTGTGATGTCTGGACATTAATGCTCGACACCATCAATTTCTACACTCACAATCACGCCCTTGTTATTTAAAAAAAAATACTCCCTCACCGTCTCGACGTCCCATCTTTGTCCAACATCATCTCAGCATCGATGACCGATGTCATCTCGACATCGAGTGCCAATGTGGTCTCAACATCAAAGCCTTATGTCCATTGCACAACATTGTTGCTCGATTCTCGATAATATTATCGTCTCCCATCTCAATATCTTACATGACATTCACCCCCAACTCTCGATATCCTAATATTAATCACTTTAAGCACGTACCCTTGTTAAATGACTTCTTATTTCTCAATTATTCTTAATATTTTACTTATTCAATTTTTATACACTATCTTTAAGATATTAAAATTATAATATCGTGTCCAAATCATGTTCGTGTCCTATATGTTCAATAATTAATGTATCCCATGTCCGTGTCATGTCATATCTGTGTCATCGTGTCTGTGTTTGTGCATCATAGGAAGAGAGCAATCTAAAAAAATATCTTTTTATTTTAATTTAACTTTATTTGGTTAATAGCAAATGAACTTTAATGCTCGACTGAGGAATCATTTTATTAAAACAAAATTGAAGAGTAAATAAAAGAATCACTTTATTATCCTAAGTCTCTTGACATTTTTACTAGACTTAACACTGCGGTCATAGTTCTAGAAATGGAGCTCTCCTCTCCATTAGAACAAGGAGGAGGCTTAAGCTTTTTGGTCGCTCCTTATTCCATCAACTATCATACCAACCTTATGCATTTCCTTGTTAGCACTGCAATGTTGAAAGGAGCATTTAATGAAGATATATATTAGCTAAATCTAGCTCAAGGTATGCGAGATTTTTTTCTTAAATTTTCATTGAGTTATAAAGCCAAGACAACAATCCAAAGCCAACTGTTTTCCCATACCTACAGGCTAGAACATGCAGGGAGATCGTTGTTGACCCATATGCTAAGAACAAAAAAACAAAGAGGCGAATTTGGCATCTCAAGTAATGGTCACTGGGCGCGACATGCCACTTAAGTAGTCAAACAATCTCTGATCGCCAAACGGACTGTGTCGTTGCAATCATAGAGTAGAATTTGCCTAGGAGGGAGCCCTCACAATCAAAGCGGGCAAAAGCGATCGAAATCAATGACCGACACCCGAAATTGGCGCGTGATGCTGACCAAAAGATGCTCGATCGCAAAAATGAATTCACCGTTGGGTTTGGAATGTCCGGGTCATCTAAAATTGACTATAGTTTCGCTCAACAAAAATTGCGCGAAGAAATCAATGCGCATCCTAAGGCAAAAAAAAAACATGGATTTCAAGAAAGCAGCTCGAAAATCGAGGCGTTTCAAATGATTTCTTTTAAATTTTTCATTATGTTATTTTAAAATATTATTAATCAAAAAAAAAAAAAAAAAGGAAAAAAAAAAAAAAAAAAAAAAGGAAAAGTACGCCGCTTACCTGCAGCTTGGCACTAATGGCGTCGCAAGATTTCTGTTCAAATCATGCCTCGATTGGAACCTGCCTCATCGTTAAAATGAGATCGAATGAGGGCTTCAATTTTTCCTTTGATTTCATGAGCTCTCTCCTACCTCCCTTTGCTGAAGCTGATCCCTTCACTATACTTGACCCCGCCTCCTCAAATTCCCAACCATAGAGCCTCCCAATCCAACTGTTCGGACCTTGCCCCTGCCAAATCCGACACCACCAGCCAATCCAACTGTTGCCCCTGCCAAATCCGACACCACCAGCCGATCACTCGATCTCAATCGGTCGACCAGTTTTCTACCTTAATCCAGTTCTTCATCAAGCCACAAACGTCTGCTCTGATTTCTCCCAACCCATCCTTCACCCGATCACCAAATCGAATGAGCTGCTCACTCCCAATCAACCTCACATAAACAAATCGACTCCCATGCCCGCCCGACCTTGCCTGTCGAGCTATCTTTGACCTCCAACAATAGTCCGACTCACGCCAACACTTCTGGATCTCGCCGCCTCCTATGCCGAAGCCAAACTACCTAGCCTCCTCCAATTCCTCCCAATCTAGCTGAATCACAAGACCCTGTTGTCGTCCTGCCTTAGCTCTCATTCATGACCTGTTCTGCTCACTTCCAACAGCCCAAACTCCACAACCCTAGCAGCAGCTGAACCTGCCGATCCAATCGCCTGAACCTCATGCCTCTACTTCATCCCTACAATGTCGAATCCCTCTTCTTCTTTTTATGCAAATCTTTCTCACCCAACTCATTCACAGTGACTCGAGCCCTTCTCTTCGTTGTTCAAATACATTCCAACCCATCAATTGATCCAACTCAACCACAACCCACTTCAACCATATATATATAATTATTAATTAAAATTATTAGTTATTAATATTATTATTATTTTAAAATTAAAGAGAAGAAAAAATAAAGAAAATGTATTTTTTTGTGCATTTTTCTTCATCATTGTCACACCGACACTGTTGCTTTCGTTTCACTCGTCAATGTTTAACGACTCCTAAAAAAAAACGTCAAAATTCTATTTTTGGCACTCGCGGCACACTGGAGGACCACATAAGAAAATGTATTTTTTGTGCATTTTTCTTCATCATTGTCACACCGACACTGTTGCTTTCGTTTCACTCGTCAATGTTTAACGACTCCTAAAAAAAAACGTCAAAAATTCTATTTTTGGCACTCGCGGCACATTGGAAGACCACATATATACTTTTTTCTTAGTGTGATGGGAGGAAGCCCAATGCGAAGCTTGTGGCGATACAGATAGGCCCTGTACACGTTTTTCTTAGTATGGAGGGGACACTTCTAAGCACCCATGCACGTGCTTTTATGCCTGTAGGAAAAAATTACAAATCTTTCAACCAGGTACCTCAAAGACTCATATATGTTTTTCTTAGCGTGGTGGGATTAAAAAAAATATGACCACGGTGTCGCTCGACACCTATCATACACGTTTTTCTTAGCATGATGAGAATGCCCAGCTCCTCAAAATTCTCCTAAATGAGGGAGACGCTGGGAGGATGCCGGATTCTCCAATGAAACAGAGGACCTGGACTTAAATAATATGAACAGGGAACATAGCTTGCAATTATAGGGAACTTGACCTTAATGCATATTTCAAATAAAAATGTAGCCAAATGAAAAATTGCAATATAAAAGTATAGCATGATGCAAGTTGAATGCAAATGAACGAATATAAAACTTATGGAAGACAAAGAACTTGCAAACATGACTCGCTTAGGAGTAATAATGAAATTGTAAAGAACACAACCTGAGTTCATGCTATGATATAATGCCTTTAATGGATAATACAACTCACATACAAATGATAGCAATTGGTTTACATGTTTATCATGATCCTACTAGTAGTAGTTTTCCTACGAGTCAAGTTGTCTTTGTGGAGTTTGAGACAAATGCATCCCACATGATAATCAATAACATTCATTTGCAAACAAGCATGGTGAGTTCCCAATAAGCGTGGGAATGTACATAACATACTACAAGCAAGATCAAGAAACCTGCAATGAATACAAGCTCCTACGAGACACTATAAGAGGCCCGTGATGCATACAGTGGTCATGCCTACAAGCAACGATAGTGGATGTATTGCAAGTATGATGGACTCTCTACATGCATGAGTAAGAAGATTGCAGCGAGTGCGACGAACTGCCTGCAGGAAACCTATAATAAATCCAGGCACCTACAAGCCAATGTGAAAAATTCGTCATGTACACAGCGGTTCGCATACAATGGCTAGTGACCTTTGGATATCCACTGAGGACTACAAACATATTCAATAAAGCTTGCAGTGCAAATCGGCTTGCATGAAAAATCCACAAATGACCCATAACGCAATGCTACGACTCACGTATAAGCAGAAGCAAGGAGTTTGTATTGAAGGTTGCAGATTATTGATAAACAGAAACAGGGAAAATTCTAACGTCGGGTCGTCACGCCGAATATATTAGCTCATTTATAAATGAAAGGTGGAGGACTCCTGTGCATTGTACAACGCGTTTGCAGGCAGAGATATATTCCTATGAGCTAAATTCAAAGAAAATGACAGCATGAAGAGAACTAAATGAACTAAACTACAATGTTGGTGCACAATGAAAGAAAGGGCAATGCCATGCCACCGAATCAGCAACACTCGTACAAGCGGACATAAGGCGTCTACAAGCTTCTACATAGAACATTGCGCACACTCAAATGACAATCATTCGCAAAGTTGATTAGTGTCAATCACTTTAAAATGACCTTTCACATGCATTGCAATAGATAGAATGTTTTCATTCAAGCATGACATCCAACATTGTAAGATACACTATAACTTAGTAGTGCATCATAATGGAAGAAGTATCATGTAAAACAAGCACACTAGACAACATGTGAAATGTATCATGCGAGTACACGCTCTAATGTAGAGAACGAATTGTGCAAGTGTACGACACAAACATTATAATTGCATGTAGTTAGGAATGAGTAGGCATATTGCAGGCATCCTCACCTAACATATGAATGTACCAGATGCATACATATTATTGTTTTATGCATCGTGCAAACACATCATGCAGGATGCAAATACACGTACCAACACACAAATAGAAACATGAGTGTGTATGCATAACATGTAGATGTGTCGCATATGTCTAATACATTGCATACAAATAGTTGCCACATAAATATATCATGCAAACTGCATTTAACAACATGCACCCACATGGGCCTCGATAAGCATGATATTTGCACACACGTGACATCTGAGAATGCTGTGCGGATCAAGAAATGAACTTAAGTTCAAGTTCGAGTTTGATCCTTCTATGTGAATATATAGAAGTTGACAAGACTCGACCCGTCAAACAAATATACAGTTATAGAGCCGACCGGGATGTTTATTTTATACATTCATATTAGGCTTTCAAAGTCTATAATAAAAAAGATTTACTAATAAAAGCATAACGTCAACAATGAACTCGATCCTCTATCGTCAAGTAAACAAAATCAACAAGTTTTAACAAATAAAATGAAATAGCCTATAAATATCCCTGATAATGGTCGTGTTGACAGAAAATCTCAACCGGAGGAGATTCCAAATATTTAAAATGCCTCTCAAATTCCTATAAAATACAAACATCTAAATTGACTTTAACGTCACCCCAATAATGACTATGTTGAATGTAAATCTCAACCGGAGGAGTTAATTCACAAATATCCGTCAAAGACTCAAAATCCTACATCTATTTATAATATCAATATTTAAAATCTAAATTCAATTATCAAATACTTAAAGCAAAATACACATTCACGCTCCGTAATAGTTTGCTGAGATGGACAAATCTAAAAATATTTTCAACTCACAAAGAACAAAAGTCTGGTCGAGAATATCACTAGGATTCATTCTCAAACTATCTCTTGTCAGTAAGGACGTGACATATGTCTTCTAATCAATAGTTTCGCCGCCAAATCACACCATAGATAAACGGTTATGATTGAGACCATATGATCGGGTGGTTTTTTCGCCAAATGACACCATTAAATTATGGATAGTAAAAACCCGTATGTTCCCAAGGACGCTAAATTCTTGAGTAATAAATCAATAGAATATAACCGATATGACACAAGACCTTTGTTAGCAAAGACGGATTCAAATTTATCCTCTAAGACAAACATTCACCCCAGACCTTTAAGGTACCCTTGGGCCTTGGATGAAGCAACTCATGGCTACAGACAAGGATCCTTCTGTCAGATTGGGTCTACTACCTCCTCTGATTAAGTAGACTAGGGATCATGAGGACCCGGGAAGACGGAACAATTGGATCTTGATCGGGTCAATCATCATTACCCCTACCATCCGCTTTAAGTACAAGGTGCAAATTTTTAATTTTAAATATTAAAATTTTCAAATATCAAATCATGCTGCTACTATATGTCAGATACTATGTATTTGTTTGACTAGGGCTGTCAAAATTAAGCCACCGGTCGAGTTCGGGTCCAACCCAGAACTGACCCGGCACAATTCGTGTACCCGTTTTTTTAAATGGGTCAGGTTTTTTGAGCCGAACCAGGCCTGCTTCGGGTTCAGGTCAAACCAACAAGAATCGAAAGCAGAATGTCGGAGGCGGGACAGCGGGATGTTAGACGCCAGACATGGGCCGCAGGACGCCGGACGTGGGTTGCGGAATGCTGGACATTCACGATTTGCAAAGCGGAATAGCCGGATGCGGACACGTGGGCAAGTGCGGCACGCGGTGATGCAGGCAGGCGCGGTCAGCTGGGTCATTCCGAGTCATTCCCGAGTTTCCGGGTCAACCTGAACTATACCGAATTTTATAAACAGGTCGAAATTCCTAACCCGAACCTGAGTCGGTTCAGGTTCGAGTCAAGCTGAACCTAAAATTTTTGGGTTCGATTCGGGTCGGGTTTTCAGGTCTTGTCAAATATTGACACCTCTATGTTTGATGACTAACCTTAATCGAAAGTCCTCTCTCACTGTCAGGAGCAATAATTAATTATAGGGGCTTGCACCTATAGGAAACTTGAACTCATATCATAAAGTCCTCGTAAAATGAGGGCGAAATCTCTTGATAATGTCTTATTCAAAATCCAATCTGCCTTCTGAAAATTTGCCTCATAACTTAAACGATAAAACTCTCATCGACGACTTGAAAAAAAAAAGCAACCTCAGAGAGGCTAGGGCGCAAATTTTTTGAGCCCACAATCATGATGACCAAAACCCTAAATAAAAACAACGTAGTTTGTTTGGCGTTGCCAACAACCACTTTGTTTCTTTCCTTTGTAGTTCAATACATTGATGTATTATTAAATAATATCTGAAAATCTATCTCAAAAAACTAAATCTAAATATTATAAAATTGATATATAACCATTGTGATTCCAAGAAAATAGTTTTGTATGGCAGTTAAACTTTTCGATTTGGGCCTTTAGAAGATGAATGAAGAGATTGCATGATGCAGCCTTGATCTAAATACAATGTTTATTTATTGCCTTTTAGCTATTTTCCTACACTTTTGATCCATAGAAACTGCCATAACAAAGTACTATTCATCTAGTCATATCTCCCTCAACATAGTCATACTTCTATTCTCATATAAATTCAAGTGTATTCCCAACTCTACTTCAATCAAAATATAAAAGAAAAACAATCCGTAGCAGGAAAAAGAAGTTAAAGGAAACCTTTATTTACCTTCAGAAGACTCAGGCAGGTATTTGGCAATTCGATATTTCTGCAAACAATCAAAACAATAACGCATGGCTTGCAAAAACGTTATACAAAACTGGACTATTACTTAAACTAAGAAACCTGCAAATGACTCTTGATATGGTAGATTGTCAATCCATCAGAATCCATCAGTTTTAAGATACCCTTTGGAGTCGCCTCTACCAAATTAAAAAAAAAAGAGAGAGAGAGAGATTTCATCAAGGTTTTCATTATTAGAAGAGATCACTTACAACTTGACAAAGCTCTTCCATGTGAGTGGAAAATTTCTCTTTACTTACTCTCTGAGCCTCCAAGGCAATTCACGCATGCAACAAATTTTTCATGAAGATCTGGTGTCCACCTAATTCGTGTTTTACTAGGAACAAAACTTCCTGAATTAGGATTGTATGAAGTAATAGGAACAACTATGGGGGCCTTTGAGTGTTTCTTAACATTTTGAAGCTGGAACTTTGGACTTCTCATCAAAGCGTTTTCAAGATTGTATCCGACCTTCAACAAAAGCCATCAATTAGAAAATGCCATTTCTAGTACAGAGCTTCAAATATCTGCAATAGGAAAATAAAATGCTAGATAGAACTAAATATTCTGTTCTTCAAGTGAAGAGCAACAAACTATCGATAAAACTTACAGAAGATCTATTAACCGTTTCACTTGATACTAACTGTCTTTTATTCAAGTTGGAATCAAGTCCTTCTTCAGTGCTTTGAGCAACCAATTGAGCCAAAATATCTTGATGATTTCTGTAAAGAAGCTTTTGCCTCTTATCACAAACTGCAGAATTTCCACATTCATGTAAAGGGAACCTGACATCTGATTCCAATGTCTCCCATGAATGAGAAACATCTCTTTTCTTCTCTGGTCTGAGAGAGAATTTTGAAACCGGAGAAACATGGACTGAGAAATCTAAGGAATTTATGGGTGGCTGATATGATACCGATGGGTAGCTAACTTGGTGCTCAAACTGAGGAAAATCCATCAAATATTCAGCAGAAGAAAAGCTAGACGTGGTGGATCCAATAGAGTTGGGAAAAGCACTTGAGCTATGACAAGGAGGCATTGCTGAGCCTTCCTCAGAATAAGAAAAGAGATTTGAGGAGTTGAGATTGTTTTTCCATGGACTACAATCGAATAACAAAGAGGGGCAATTAAATTTTTCACAAGAAGGGTTTACAAACTCAGAAGAGGAGCAATTTGATGACCCATAGGTAGGTTCATGGCATCCAATCTTCTTAGTGTTCATTTAGAACAATATGAAGCTACTTGAAACGTCAATAAACTTGAGAAACAACAAAGGAGTAACAACAAACTGCCGGGTATCAAAAACTTATTATTTCTTGGCTTTTATTTATATTAAAACAAATAATGCACCACCTGACAGAAAAAAGCAAGCTGCCCACACTGCTGCCAAATTTCAAAGGTTCCACAAGAAGAATCTATTTCTTATATTCCATTAAGCTTCATATTGAAGATATGGAGGAAAACAAGTTAAGGGAATAATCACATTTTAGTCTAATTACTTCTGATAAAGATAGAGATAAAGAATGCATTCTTAAAGAGCACTAAAATAAAAATAGAAATGACACGTACTGAGAAAACAACAAAGAATACAGAATGAAAAGAGAATGAAGAAGATTGAATGGAATGTGTTGTGCTCAAAGAGCATTAGGTATTATCATATCTAATCTATAACATGTGATAATTATTTAAAGAAGAATTCTTTAGTATTTATTACTGTATTAGATTCTTGAGGATATACTTCACATTGTGTTTTCCTTTATTATTCATTTTGTGTAGCTATATATAGGCGCATATTTGCTTTTACTGAAACGTTAATTAAGAAAAGATGCAGCTATTTTATATGTCCTACATCTCCTCCAACAAACCAGAACCACCACCACCTCTCCTTAATCAACATTGCCACCACTTGCTCACAAAGCAGACCAAATCTCTATTCTCTCCGATCTCACACATAAATCTCTCCTCCTCATTTCAACCTATAGGCAACTATTTTACCAGAAAACCTTATAATTCTATTCTTCAACAACCAACAGCTTCTTCTACACACCCTTTACAGCATGTCACCAACAATCCCAACATCTCGTGGATCTTAAGCTCTCTATAAACTCACCACTAGCCAAATAAATGCCAACATCACCTATCTCCTTATCCCATTAAGTAGCTCAAGCCATCACCTTTTGTCTCCTCTCCTTTAAACCTTTCAGAAGCAACCCTACCAAAATCAACTTATCAACATCTCCTCAATTGCCTTTGACCTCTTATTCCTTGCCCCAAACCAATAGCGGACCTCTCACCTTACCTCTCTCCCAGCTAGAAAATGATTACAAAAAACCATCATCTTAAAGTTTACCTATTCCCTTCAAGTAGCCCATCACCTTCCCCATCTTTTCGAGCCATCTAGCCAAAAACCTCTCATTCCAATTTCTACAACTACTAAGAGACCTCCCCTCTTGATCTAACTCCCAAGTACTACACCTCACATTTCTTATTCATGACCGTAACCACCTGCACCTAGTAGCACCTCATTCACATGTTAAAACCAACCATCTCTACCATAATGTTGCATTTTTTCCCTACCTCTGCATCATCCAACAGAACCAACCCCTCCTCGTCCCCCCTTTTGAGCCTTAATCCAATTCCTCTTCTCTCCTCCCTCTCTCCTCTCTCTAACCTTTTTCTCATTTTATAGAAAATCTATTGTGGCCAAGCCCTTGTAAATCATTCCCTAACATCTGCTCCTTCACTACCTTACCATATCCCCAACCTTGCCTCCTACTTCATGTCCACATGCTTAAACAAAAAAACTAACCCATCTATCTCATCCCTCAAAAGCAGCTAACCAAACCCATCTACTCTCCCTCAAACTTAACCTCCATGCCTTAAGCTTTCCACATAGCCAAACTCCATGCTCTCTCCTTTCTTTCTCGCTTCGGCAAGGAAATATTTTTGTCCAAGTAAGTAGTTGAATCACTTTTATTCTATCTTAAGCAATCAACCACATGTTCATCAAGATGAAATCGATCGCCTATCCACAGAAATGTTGCCTCTCGTGTTGTCAAGTACCACCAACTAACCTTACAAACTAAACCATTTGCACCCCTTTCAAATGTCAAGCCATTGAATCAACACCCCAACACCACTAAGTGCACCCATATTCAAAAGCAACAAAGTTCCTCGTATTGTCGAACCTCTCATTTCCATCACCTCATCTCGTGTTACCATCATTGGATCTCATTTTTCCATACACCCCTATTGTGTTCTTTGCACGTCCCTCGTGAGAGTTCATTCTACATATTGATTTAGCATTGCTAAACAGTGAACCCCTATATGTCTTGCTACAATAGCACCTTCCTAGCCTTTGTCTCCCTAGTCATCATGCACCAACTAGCTCGAACACACATGTCACTCCCAATGTCATCTCCCAAAATGAGCCTCTTGCCTTCACTATTTGGTGTCACTTGTCGATGCCCTCTCCAACCACAAAGCCTATCAATCCTAGTACTTGTGTAGTATTTCCTCTTTCCTCTACAATAATTATAATTTCCAAACCCAAGTTGACATTTTTTATTCCACCTTAAATGTGCAAAGGAATGTTATCATATCTAAATCATCACGTGTGTTATATTTATAGTAGAAATCTTTAATATTTATTGTTTAATATATCCACACCATTGAGGATATTCTCCTCGTATTTTCTTTTATTATTCTCTTCATGCGCCTATATATACATATTTTCTTGCACTCTAATAATAATTGAGTAAAGATATAGTCTTTTTACTTCTCATACAAGTAGGAGCATAGATTCAAAACATAATGTAACCTCTTATATATTCCTAGAGAGATATGAAGCCAATAGTAAGAGGCCGTGGCACTTCAGAGAATAAAATATGAAATTCACTGAAGGATGGCACTATCATTAGTCTTTCAAAAAGATGGAAAAGGGTTCAAATCAACTAAAAAATATTAGTTTAATGCAAGAATAAAAAAAAAATTGAAAGCAGAAACCGGTGATAACAAACCAAATCAGAAAAATCTACATGCAAGAAAACAAAGAAATTGATTTGTTTTTTCATAATCTTGTTGAAATTTCGCATTTCAACAACGAGTTTAAGAGCAAAAGCCTCCGCAAGGTCAGCTATGAATTTTAATTCATCACCGGCAGTGCAACCATAACAGAAACCAAAAGAAAATAATAGTGACGAAGACATAAAAATTTGAACATGGATAACCTTGTGGGTCTTTAATCTCCGAACAAGCTGAGGCAATGAGAGAAGAGCGCCGGCGCCGTCGCCGTCGCCGGCCTATAGATGTAGAAAGGGTAAATATTAGGGTATTCTCACCCAGTTAACTCTCGGCTGGATTGTCCTTTGTTCAATGTCCTGCCGTACGTCGGAATGAATGGATCGATGAAGCTAAAATTATTGATATAATTAAATTTGGGAAAATTGAAATGGTTGGATTAAATCTGCGACCTCATGAATTAGCCAACCTTTTTTTTAATTTATTGAAAAATTAGCCAAAGTGCCTATAAACATTTAGGGCAGGATTTAACATTGATGCTTCTATGAATTTCACAGAACGAGAATTTATAGGTATTATAGCACATCATTAGTTCACATCAAAAATCTTGTCAATCTTTTGATTGGGCTGATCAAACACATTCATTCTACATATTTTTTTAAATTTTGATGTCAATTTTATAAATTTGATATAAAATTGACTGTTTGTTTCAGGTCATCTTTATCATTAAACTTGAGATTATCATCAATAGTAGTTTTGCCATTGACTAAAGCTTTTGAGTTTAGAGGATAAAATTCTTAGGTTAACTTTTAAGTCTTTTATTTTTTGTTGAAATGACAATTTTTTATTGAACATGAACTATTGCGGGCCTTTCAGTAATCCTTGTTGATTATTGCATTACTCCTATAAATAGGGAACGTCTAATATCTATCATCCATCAATATTGAACATCGATCTTATTGATGTCAATCTCCCTCCTATCAGACAATGAACAAATCGGTTGTCATCATCGCCCAAATTTGGATAGTCCTCATCAATCGTCAAATGACATCTACTAACGATCGACATCTAAAGTCTAATGCCCCTTTTGGTTTTCCGATTGATCGCCTCTCATATCAAGATAATAACTAGGCCAATTGTCCTATTTCCCCTTAGTCCCCTTAGTTCTGGCATCCACCCTCAACCTCATCCAGTATTTATCATTCGCTTATAACTGCGTCACTTTACAACTCCTAAAACTACCATAAAGATATCTTACATTATTCATGACTATTACATTATATTAAAGCCTTAACAAGCTATATGAAATTGTGTCATTTATATTCCTTATCTCCTTTTAGTAAAATTATTTCTATTAGGCTAGACCTATAATTTTTTCCATTTTACTAGTTTTCACATAAATAATCTCGTCTAATGTGTGTTGCGCTCAACTAATTCATATGTATGTAACATCTTCGTATAATCTTACACTGTTAAATTACTGTTATCACCATAAATATTCTATCCCACAATAATATTTTAATAGATCTCTTCCACTTCATTAAATTCAAATAACTTTCATAAATTCCACTGCCTTCTAGTTTCTTACAAAATGCTTTTTATTTCTTTTATTGTGGGACATCTATCTATCATTCAGGCTTCGTTTGAGATGATTTTCTTACTGTTTTTTGAAACAGTTTTTTAATACAAGAAATTTTTTAAACTAAAAATTTTCTTGCTTCTCGAGGAACCATGACAGCATCTAAGCATGCATTTGTCCAAAGGGGTCAAAATCATACAATGAACGGTCCCAATGACTTGTTCTCAGCCCATCCATCCATACTCCATGGAAGCATTATTCCATAGAATTCCCAGTTGCAAGGATACATCTCCTTGCTTGCTATAATTGAGAACATAATTTTTTTTCTTTCTTTTACTTTTTTTCACTTTCCCTTCCTTCCATTCCAAGGCTGGAAATCTTCATCTCTACATCAATCTTAAAAGAATTTATATGGAGGACCATCCATTAATATGCTTAATGGAGTATATTCCTTCCCTTTGGATTGCATCCCCTTCACAGAAAGTGCCTCAGGTTTGTAAAAAGCCACTTTGTCTTTATCTCCTTAGCTCCATTAACTAGCATGGACAAATGGACTCTTTTGAGGCAAATTATTAGGTTCGGACACCGGACAAAAAGAATCATCAGGATTTCTCTGTCTATAGTAAAAGCATAATCAAAGCTCAGCTGCTACAGTACCTGCGCTTTGATTGCAGTTTTACTGTAGACAGAAAAATATCCGAATGATTCTCTCTGTCCGGTATCCGAACCTCATAATTTCTCCTCTTTTGAACCCATAGAATCCAATAGCCAAATCTAAATTCTACAAGTAAAATGAACTAACTTTAGTCAAGTTATGCTCGTGATAAGCTTATTCCTCTTTGAACTTGTACGAGAAGCAAAAGCTTAAATAGTTAAGGCTTAGTCTGGGACGGTTTTATTATTGCTTCTTAAAGGAACTTTCTAGTACCAAAATGTTAATATTTTAACTAAAAAATTGCTTTGAGAAGCAATAAAAAAATTGCTCCAAACGAAGCCTAAGTTTGCATGAACCAATCCATGGTGTGAAATTTGATAAAAAGAATGCTTAAAAATCAGATCTCTCTGACTGAAGCATCCTGTGTTGCAGGAGAATGGATTCCTGATCAAGCAGAAGCTTTTTGATTACATAATCAGCACCATCATTATAAAATGAAAAATGTTTATAGTAGAATGTACTGCCATATTTTGAATCATATAGATTTAAAAATGTTAAAATTTATGCTGAGATTGAGGTTTCGTTTGGGACAATTTTCTACAGCAAATTTTTGGTATAAAAATTTTCTTTAAAACAGTGATAAAAAATTGTCTCAAAAGAAACCTAATACTTTATATAAATATGTATATGATTGTATTTTTAAATTAAACTATGATTATCAATAGGATTATAATTATATTAATTTAAAACGCATAATTAGAGCTGCAAAAAGCTCATCGGGTTTGTCACAATCCAACCTGATCAGGACAAATCCTATGGTGTTGAGCTGTAATTGGCAAATTCCAAGATCTAGTTATAGAATGTTTCATATTAATTCTCTTCTAATATTCATTTTAAATAAATAACAACAAAGTACAGAGTTACTAAAATATTTAAGTACTGAAAATAAATTCATCAATAAGATTTCTTTTATTTAATCAAAATATATATACACTACGGTACAATATTGCTATAAACAAAAGTTATTTAACTAAATAATAACTAGTCATGATTGTACAAAAATCAAAACAAAGAAATACTTATAAATTCAGATCTAATTATGAATTGTTAATCAATAGGCTCTTTTCACTTTCCAGATCTTAAAAAACAGAAGTAAATCCACAATGAGTTACAACATTTCCGCAAGCCACATAAACCGATTTAAATTTTCAAATTCTTTTATTAAATAGCTTTTCAAAATATTTAAAAGCATTTAAATGTTGTATGATAAAATACTATGCAGTAATAAAAGCTTGGCAGTTATCCAAATATGAAATAATAAAACCGAGCAGTTAAATAAATTGAGCAATTAAATAAATTGAAATTTATATCAATTTCATTTCAGTTTTTCATTTATTTTATCGGACTCAAAAAGAATCTCAAAACATTTTGATCCCTTATGAATAATTTTTGTTGCTTATAATACTAGAATATACTCGTTAGCATCAGAACATGGCTTATAGTCACTAGAGCAAGCCTTAAAAGCACCAAATTCTTAGATACAGACAGAGTTTCAAAGAATTTTGACTCATCTATCCCTCAATAGTTATAATTCAGTCACATATACACATAGTTTATCACATTATGCCAATTAAAATATAATTGAGCACGCGTTAGAATTGCATAATTTTCTAGAATGATATCAAACAGAAATTTCTACTGAGTTAAATTTTACAGCTTCAAAACATAATCAAATAATCAAGGATTGTGTAAACATTATTTTAAGACATTAATTGTATTACAACACAATTTTTCAGTGCCCGGATTATTTTCTATTTGATAAAATTATATAATTTATAAAATACCAGATAAAAATTTCTAAAAAAATATTCAGAATGTTCATAACCTCAGTCTCTATAACATATAAAAAGTTAATCAATAAAAGTTTTCTCAGTGCAAAGTTATTCTCATCTTTCGATAACAAAAATATAAATTAATTTATTCTGAATATTTTTTAAAAGTTTGATACTTTTGAAAATTAAAATAAGCATAATGTGATCTACCTAGATCTGGACAACTTTCCCAACTCGGGCGACGCCTAAAAAGAGCCCAAGTGGCTAAAATTCACTTTTATCTCTCCAAACATCTCTTTATCTTTTAATAATAATAATAATTTTTTTTCTATATTTTTTATAAGAAACTAATTTTTATCACTTTTTTGGTTGAGGAGAAATTGAGTAGATTTTTTTTTTATTTGCAAGAATATTGTTGCGTCTAGGAGTATTTGTGGCGATAGAGAAATAAAAAGTTTAACATCTTAGCGTTGTACGAAAATTCGGCACGCAATCAGATAAAAAGAGAGGGTGCATCATCCATTAGAGGCACCAAGATTTTTACGTGGAAAACTCCTGAAAAGGGGGAAAACCACGGGGCCTGACCCAATTTAAATGAATCCACTAGTATTATTGTATGAATCCACTAGTATTATTGTTGATTACAAATGAGGCCCTTCCTTACTAGAAGGCCTTAGCTTGACGTACATCTTATAGAGTATATTACATGGTGAGAATACATAGCATCATTGTTGATGTGTTTGTTTGGTCTGAAAGATTGTTGTCGGTGGACGACGTAAGTCGGAAAGACTGTAATCGGCGGGCAACGGAGGTCAGGAGGACTGTAGTCAGCAGGTGACGTAAGTTTGAAGGACTGTAGTCAGCGTGCGACGTAAGTCAGAAGGACTGTAGTCGGCGGGCGATGTAAGTCATAAGGATAGTGTCTGGTAGAAGTCCAAAAAAAGAGAGAAATCCAACATCAGATAGATGTTCGATGAAAGTCCAACAATAGGCAATATTCTAGTGTATGGTAGAAATTTGGCGACGAGCGGAGGCCTGGTGTCGGGAAGAAGTCCGATGTAAGTTGGTGGCTGAGGATAACTCTGGCTTTAGATGGCATTCAGGCAGAACTCCGGCGTCACTTGGAGGTCGAACGGAATTCCGACGTCACTTGGAGGTCAGGCAGAATTCCGGCGTCACTTTGATAGAATTCTGACGGCGGTGGTCGAGGAGTTCCCTCCTATCATTCTTCTCTTCTCCTTCTTTTTTCTTGCTTGGGCCCCCTCTCATGAGAAATGAGGGGTATATTTATAGATTTTCTAGAGTGACATAGCCTGTAAATAGATGAGAGATCAAGGGCAAATATGGAGTGGTTCGGATGAACAACCGATATTGAATCCTTCGATCGTGGACCGTTTATCAGGCATTTGAAGATATTAATGACTTCGAAATTCAGCGATCTTGGGCTCGTTGGATTTGTCTCATCGAGCCGCTCGATTTGACCATAAGCTTGTCAAGTTCAAAGACCGTTTGGTAACTCAAATTGTGGTACGAACTTTCCAACAACGCTTCGGGTACTTGATTTGGACTCATTTGGGCTCGAATTGAATTGAATTTGGTGTCGTTGGGTTCCTATTTTTGAGACGCTCAGTTTGACTGTAAGTTTGCTGAAATTGGAGTTTATATTATTCCAGATTTAATTTTTGAAGTTTCAAACTTGATTTTTGTCTCGAGATTCATGCCCAATCAAGATAATTTTTCGACAACATATCAAATAACAAGTATGCTAAAGAACGAACAGAAGCTAATGTTGTTCACTTCAGATTTGCATTGTTAAGTATAAAATCATAATAAAGAGATATACGAACAAGTTCTAAAAAATTTCTGGATAAAACCAATTTCTTATAAATTACATAAAAAAAAACCAAGATATTACTATGAGGTAGAATATATTTTTTTATAAAAAAATATTATTAGCATGTCCTGATAAAAATAGTCTAGATTAATTTTAAAGCTTTTAGATCTATTTTAGGTGAGTATATTCCAGTGCTTGTTGCCACCTTTATTTTCTCTGGCTGGTCTTTTGGAGTTTCGTTCGATTTTGTTGGCAATGGGTTTTTTTGGGCAATGATGTGGCTGGGGCTCGTTTCTTCGTCGTCATTGCTGGTGGCAACCTTTGGTGATGCATGGTCTCTTGCTCGGTTGGTTGGATTGGAATCTTTGCGCTTATCCTCGCCAAATTGGACGGTCTGTGCGTGGCTTCGGGGAAGCTAGGAGCCTAGGCCAATTACTGAGCCCTCATATTGATTTCACTTTGTATTTTCTTTTGCTTTTTTAGCATTTGCTTCATTGCCTTTTGTACTTCTTTTTGGGTTTAATATATTTTGGTTTATTAAAAAAAAAAATTAGATGAGTATATTATATAAATAATACATATATCACTCATATAAAAATAAATCTAGGGGCTTAATACAATTGAATTAGAGGAATCAAATGGAAATAAATATAAAAAGATTTTGTATGATAATATCCTGATCATATTTCTATTGGAATAAACCTTTAAAAGAAAATAATTTGTTTTAGATTAGTACAATATGAATTATTTATTTGTTGCATTTTTCTCAAAATAGGTCTACAGATTGTAAAGTTCATGTTTGACATTGAGTTTCAATTATCCGCTTGTAGGCACCACATTTCTGTAATCTCTATAAAGGAGTAACTAAATATTTTATTTTCAAATAGTCATCCTCTTCTTGAGTTGTGATGACGAGATTTTTAACTAGGTCAAATCTTGTGATATTTTTTCGTTCCGAATTTTCCACGTAAAAATTTCTTATCTTACATGCTAACTTTTCTGACGTAAATTTTCAAGAACCTAACAATCCTATTTTTTTTTTCTTTTATCTGAACATCTTGATCACACAATTTCTCCCATTTGAAAGAAGGTTGCAGATGGCGCTATGACTGTAATATAGATTATTGGGATAATGAGTACAGTTTGGGGTCATCAAGAATAAAAAGAGCAATTTCTTCAATGTACGTTGCTACTGGTGCCAACGCTAGAGAGGGAAAGGAGGAAGATGTGATGATGAGAGTATTTAGGAGGAATCGAAGTTAATTATAACCACTGCCATAAGTTTAGGATGCTTATTTGGAGAAGAGAAGGAGAAGAAGGAAAGATAAGCAAGAAAATAGAAGAATATCCTCACCTAATAAATTATTTCTCAAAACATTTTTGATAGTCTCCCAGAAGGCTACAAATATGCTTGTTGCATTCTAGAATATTTGCGCAATAGATAAATATAAAGTTTAATGTCCTAGCTTTGTACGAAGATCTGGCCCGCAAACAGGGGTGTAGAATTTATAAGAGACAAGAGTTTTTACATGGAAACTCAAGGGAAAAAATCACGGGGTCTTAACCCAGTGTAAATGAATCCACAAGTATTTGCACTTGATTACAAATGAGGCCCTTCCTTAAGGGGAATGCTTTGATTCGATGTAACAAATATACATCATATGGGATGCATTACATGTGGGAGTTGAAAGAATCAATGTCGACATGTTCGTTTGGTTGGCATAATCATAGTTGACAAGCGATGTAGGTTGGAAGGATCGTAGTCAGACGACAGTGCTTGGAAGGACCGTAGTCGAGCAAAGGAGGTCGGATGCACCGTAGTTAGGCGATGGTGGTTGGAAGGACTATAGTTGGCGAACGACAAAGGCCAGAAAGATTGTAGTTGGATGACGGTGGTTGGAACGACTATAGTCGGGCAACGGCGGTCAGGGAGACCGTAGTCTAGAGATGGTCGATGGCGGGCGTAAGTTCGATGATAATTGGTGGCCGAGTGGAACGTCGACAAAAATCTAACGACGGTCGGTGGTCGGGCATAAATTCGGTGTCTGTTTGTGGTCGGGAAGAAGTCCTGTGACAATTAGTGGTTGAGCGTAATTCAGACGACAGTTAGTAGCTGGGCAAAAATCCAAAGAAAGTTTGGCGACAGTTAGTGGTTGGGTGATGGTCGAAGAGGAATCTGGTTTGGTCGGTGGGATCATAATGGGAAAACAATGTAGGTCGGAAGGAACATAGTTGGGAGATAGTGGTCGGAGGACTGTAGTTGGGCGACTGAGGTCGAAAAGACTGTAATTGGATGACGATAGTCGAAAGGATCATAGTTGGCTGGTAAAAGAGGTTGGAAAGACCATAATCGGGTGATGGTGGTCAGCAGTATCATAGTCAGGCAATGAGAGTCGAGAAAACCATAATCTGGAGATGGTCGATGGCCGGGCGAGAGTCCGATGACAATCAGTAGTCGGACATAAGTTCAGCGACAGTTTGTGGTCGGGTGGAAGTCCAACAAAAATCTAGCGACGGTTGGTTGTTGGTCATAAATTTGGAGTCAGTTGGTGGTCGGGCGTAAGTTCGGCGATAATTATTAGCTCGATTTAAGTCTAACAATAGTTGGTGGCTGGGCGAAAGTTCAATGAAATTCTGGCGACGGACAGTGGTCAGACGATGGTCGAGTAGGAGTTTGGTGGCAAGAGAATTTTTTGATTTTTCTTCCTCCTTTGGTCCTCCTTCATTGAAGAATGAGAAGTCTATTTATAGCGAGAAAATCAATGGCATATTGGGAGTGTTTCGAATGGACAACCGACATCAACTCTTAATTATTTACAAGTTATCAAGTAATTATGTATCTTATTGATATCAAAATTTGGCAATCTTTGGCTCGTTGGATTTGTCTCGTCAAGCCGCTCATTTGAGTATAAACATACCACTTTTGGAAATCATTTGGTTATCCAATTTATAATTTGAACCTTCCAAATGTGCTTTAGGCCCCCAATTTCGACCCATTTTGGCTCGGATTGGGTCAAATTTAATGTCATTGGGTTCGTCTTTTCGAAACGTTCAATTCAGTTATAAAGTTGTTGAAATTAGTTATTTGATTATATATGAATGCTTAAGAAAACAATATGAGAACAAAACATAAACTATTCATGGCCAAGAGGTTGGACTGATTCAACTTAAGATTATCTAATATTTTATTTGAAATAATTATTTTATTGATTTATAATATTATTTTTTAATATAAAATTTTCTTGAAAGAAATTCTAGTACTTAAAACTATTTTAGAAAGTAATTAAAAACTATCCCAAGGTAATGCTTTATTTGAGACAGTTTTCTTAGTGCTTTATGAAGCAGCTTTCAAGCACAAAAAAATGTAATTCAAAAAAATTTTGTACTAAAAAAATTGATTGAAATGAAGTCTTATATAAGGTTTCGTTTGGGATGAATTCATTACTGTTTTTTAAAGCAACTTTTTAATACAAAAAATTATTGAACAATAATTTTTTTTTACTTGAACATTGCTTTAATATACAGTAACAAAGTTGTCTCAAACGAAGCCTATGGCTTGGTTTGGAAGACTTTCTTGGTGCTTCTTAAAATATTTTTTAATTAAAAATTTTTAATTGTATAACTAAAAAGCTATCTAAAAAGCTACTTTTACGATGTCCCCATTGAGACGGCTAACGTAGGGGTTAACATCTGAATGACTATCAATTTTGTTATCTTCTTCTAACGTAGGGGTGCAATTGAGTCAAGTTGACTCGCGAGCCGGCTCGGGCTCGACTCAGTAACAGGCTCGACAAGTCGAGCTCGAACACGATTTCAAGCTCGTTGGGCTTATCGAGCGCGACTTCAAACCGTAAGCCACTCGACTCAATTAATCGTCTAGTAGCTCACGGAATGCGGAACGAGGGGGCAGAAGGCGAAAACTTAGGGGTGGAACGCGGAACAGTAGATGCGGCGTGTGCGAATGGTGGTGGAACAGTGGAACTGCGGGCTATTAGTGAGAATGACGTGCGAACAGCAGAGTGGCAGATGCGGGCCGTGCAATATTGCTGGCTGACACAAAACTTCATGTGAACGGCTGATGCGGCGGATGCGGCCACGTCGCATTGCTGGCGGACATGAAGCTTTTGTGCGACCGTCGGATGCGGCGGAACTGATGCAAACGACGGATGCAAGCCATACGACACTGCTTGCGGTAACAGAACTGCCGCCCGACGAGTTCATTTTCCCCTGTCGTGTCGAGCTCGAGGTCGACTTTTGAGCTCAACTCGAGTTCGGTCTCGGTATTTAACAGTCGAGTCGAGCTTGAACACCCCATGACTCGAGCTCGACTCGACTCGTTTGCATCCCTGGTCTATTGTGTCTTAGAAGAGGCTCATGTCATCATTCTTTATGTAATTTTCCATGCAAGACTTTCTCTTGTTTAGGGCCTATAAATAGACTGTTTAGCCCATTAAAACTTATTTTATTAGGTGGTTTATAAACAACCATTCAATTTTTATTTTTTAACATATGTAACACGTACCTATATTATTATTTTTGTCAAAATAATATTCAAATATATACATGAAAAAGTATATTTTATTTTAAATAAATTATTGTTACTATATATTCATTTATTTATAATTTTCCACATAAAATTAAAAAAATTAAAACATTTATCTGTCGTTGCTTTCTCACAGATGACTACCACCACAGTTCATAAATAAATAAATAAAACATTTTGGAATATTATAGTCTATATCAAATATGGATAAAAAATTAAATTATTATTATTATTAATTATTGGTAAACAATATCCAACATATCCTAATAATGATCAGAAATCGGACTATAACCTATTCCCCTACTGTGAGAGTGTGAGGCAAAGGTTCAAAATAAGAAAAGGGAATTTTTAAATGTGAAATAATAATTTGAATGAAATATATTTAGTTTGCTAAAAAATATCAGTATATAAATAATATAGTGTATTTGAAATATTTGAAGTTATTTAAATGAGTACAAAAAATAGTAGCTTCACTTGAAATAAATTGTCTATATAAACTAATATAATCCTTAAAACATCCAATAATTCAATTTCGATAATTGCGTTAAAATTAATAATAGAGACACATAAATTAGTTTTATTATTTCAAGGAAAAACGATTTGAATATTTATTATAAAATCAAATGTATATTTATGAAATATAAAAATATACTACCATGAGGCCCTCCAAATCTGCCCTTAATAGGCTCATTTGGTTACACTAAAAGATTGTTTTTTTTTTTTAATAATTTTATTTGTATTTATCATTATTATTATTATATTTTAAAAATGTGATAACCTGATAAAATTAGGGGAGTGACGGATCGGGTATGATCCAAAATTGAGTTGATATGAATCCAATTGATTTGAAATGTACTCGTTTAATAAATGAGTCAAAAATGTCAGCTTGAACCTGTTTCGATGACAACTCGAATGACTCAAACCTCATCTGATAACCCGTTTTGATTTTGAAAAAAAAAAAAAAACTATAACTTGTCAAATATAAAATTTAGATTAATTGATCAAATTAAGAAAGTCGTAACAACAACAACAACAAATTAAGAGAAAAAACAATTGGACAAGTCACTATCGCGTTCGTGGGTCTCTGTGAAACTTGCTCGCTAATTAAACAGGCCCTAATTTTGAACACAAATCTGACCTACTTATTAAACTGATTAACTCGATCCAAAATTTTCATGTCAGCCCGTGTCTAGTTATCGATTCGGACATTATTGAAACATGCACTTGTATAAATTTTAAAAAGAATATTGCTTTCTAAATTTGACAATAATTATGAAAAATATTTATTTAATTTAGTTTAACAATATTTAATTTAATTTAACAATATTTATTTTTAAGACTATTTAACAATATTTATTAGATTGGTTAATTAACTAATTTAAATTAGTTATTTTACATAACAATAATTTTTAAAAATATTTATTTATTTTAGTTTAATAATATTTAATTTAACAAAAAGTTATTAAATTGCTTAATTTAATTTAACAAACTAAATAATTATAATTATTTTTCAAAAAAAAATTAAATTCCAACAAAAATCTATCAGAAATACCATCAAAAAATTTTCCGGAATTTCTCATGGATTTTAATCAGACAACAATTCCATTGAATATTAGCATTTATCCCTTAGAGGCTTAGAGCAGACAATATTAAGTCAATGCCACTCCTACTTTTTGAAATAATTTGAAATAATTTATAGCATTAGTAGGCTTATGGCAAACACAATATGATTATTATATTTAAAAAAATGAAAAAAGTAAAATAGTCTTATGAGCATGAGGTGTACTATCAACCAATCACACTCAACTAATGGAACAATTATTACGTCCTCCGATCGGATGCAGAGAAGCATCCGGTCGTAGGAAAAAAAAAACTCGGTACCGTGGTGTACCGAGTTTTTTGAAAAACTCGGTACACCATGATACCGAGTTTTTTTTTCCTACGATCCGGTCAACCGAACCAAATAAAAACTCCAACTAATGTCTATTATTTTATGGATCCCATTGCTCAACTTGGATTCATAATTTAGAAAGCTACGATGGATTGGCTTTGAAGTGAAGTTTTAGCCATGCAATTGCCATCAACTGTCATAGCTTTATTATATAATTATTCAATTCAACAATTCATGAAATATGAATTTGTCTTAGGGTCTATTCGAGATAGTCGTAGTTATTTGTAAAGTTATTATTATAAAATTAATTTTTTTGAAAGCTAATGTAAGAAGTATCAGCAACAATAAAATAAAAATTGTGGTTGTGATCTTAAAAATAAAGATATAAAAAATGGTCTTGGATAGATCTTTATTATTCTTTGACTAGTTATTTGATATTATTTTAATAACATGAACAATATTATTTTTAAGGAAATATTTTGTGTCATACATAGATATGTAAGTGAGTTAACAAGGAATATTGAACCTCAAATTTGGGTAATCTAGATATATATTAATCTAATAGTAATATATCAGTATTCAATGGATGTGCTGAGTCAGTAGGCTCTTGCACTATACATGCACTATTTGATAGATAAGAAGATGAGAGTTGTCACATTGCTTAATTGTGTTGAAGTTGAGGCATATCTCAAATATGTTTGAGTTAAGATTCCATATATTTTCTGGACTTAGACATAGAGAACCTAAATTTTAAATTTTATAGGAATTTTCTTAATGGTCTGACTACAACATCACAATTAAAGCATGAAAAGAGAATTGAATATGAATTTTCAAATTGGTTAAAAAAAATGGTATGTATTTTGACAAGTAACTTTAAACTTATATATCATAATTAATTAATTTAGTTAAAATGATAATAATATAGATAAACTTCTTGCACCAATCAGGTGCATAATGAAGCCATATTTATAAGTGTAAGAACTAATGAATCTAGTTTGGGGACTTATGAGAGCAGTAAGTATTAGCCAATTTTTATTATCAACAACTACATATTTCAAAATAAAACTTGGTGTGAAGGTCAAAAAATAGAAAACTAAGGTATATGTATAAAAGGGAACAATCATACGGGTGATGATTGTGAGTATTATGAGGTATCATATGAAGTACTACATTTAGAATACCTTGGTGAAGGGAACAACTTCTATCTTTTTAATTGTGATTAGTTTGATTTAGTGTAAAATAAAGGAATAAGGGTGCATCCACTTTATGATATTATAAAAATAAAGCGAGATAGAAGATATGAAATATATGTCCCATTATCATTACTAGCCAGGCTACCCAAGTCTTTTTTTACTAACTATCCAGGTAGATTGTTATGTTAGCAAAATTTTCTTGTAGTTATCAAGACTAAACCTAGGGGTGTCATTGAGAATGCCACATTAATACTAGAAGTACATCAAGAAGAGTGTATGCCAAAATTTAAAGAGTCTGTTAATGATAGATATGATCAAATTGTAAATAATGAGACAGAGTTACAATTAGAGGAGGTGGACTTAGACATTGAGGAAAATACTAAAGATGATGTTAATAGTGAGGATGTGGTCTCTTCAAATGAAAGTGAATCACCTAGTAATTAATAGTTATGAGATAAATGTGAGTCATCGCAATGTAGCGCGCCTTTGTATACACCTCTCACAAGAAGTCCACAATTTCACTCCTCAGACCCCCACTTTCCATCACCGGACCCTACGTGGACAACTCTCTTTTACCTGTATTACCCCCCACCATCTTCAGGGTGTCCCTTCCACTTATTCCTATCCACTATACATTCCATCATTCTACTACCCACCACCCCCCTCATCTCTCTGCAGCTGGATCTTCCACGTAGATTGTAATAGCACCGACTACTGATGGGCGCATGCTGATTCAGCCCGAGGATGACACTTACATAATGCATGTCTTATATTACACAAATATTTGAGAATTAATGTTTTGAAGTAAATGTGTTGGGCATGTTTTACTCATCCATGCATGTAGCCCACACACATTATATGGGATATTATACAAAACAAATTTGATGCTCCATATGTTTCTTAGAAGAAAATCCTAAAGGAAGTGCACGACATGTGGTTTAGGGAGTTCGAAGTTATTAAGTTGAAGTATTGTTAACATTCGTTCATCTTTTATTAACTTAACAAAGAATAATTTTTGTTTTTTATATATATAGATTTCTACTGGTTGTCGGATTATGATACACTCATTAGAATAAACTTAAAAAATGACGGAGTAACTCACCTATGAGACATGTTCACACATATTAGGAGGATAGGAGAGCGACCACTTTAGATTAGAGAGGGTGTGAGACCTCGTTCCCTTACTGTTCCTCTCAGATTTGGATTTTTCCTCTCAGTGTACTCAGGATAGATTTCAGAACTGATGATTGTAGTGTAGTTCCTGAGTATTGTACATGACCTTTTGAGTTATAGATCGACTTGTATATTGATATTTTAAATTTTATAGATGTTTGATAGACTGGTTAATTGAAGGTTTTAGATAACTCTGGTAAATTATTTGGAAAATTGATTGACATTCTTTCCAAGTTAGATCTTGGGGCATCACAGAGGGTGTATAAGCCGAGCTCAGTAATTCTTGGGGTAGCCCAGATTATACAACGAGGAGGGATTAGAACAAACATAATTGAGCTTCTGACATTGGGGGCTTGTGTATCTCACTCAATGCCGGGGGCTCAGTTTCACATACTGAGCACAGATGACGATTGATAAAAAATTTAATATATTTTAATAATTTATTTGATTATGTATGATAATCTAAGTATATTATAGAAGGTGATGATGGGTGAAGAACTCACTACTGTTGAGTTGCACAGTCACACCCACAAACACCAAGAGGACCAGCAATGGGTGAGTGAGTGAGCGAGGAAGGACTATGTAAGTATATAAGATTAAAAATCTCAGATAAATATTACAAGTGATGATTATATAATGATTAATATTATATTATATTTTGTATGATGAGTATACATGGCATTAAGAGAGCCAGATTACAGCTGGTGAGACATCCTCTTGGAGTTTCACAGATATTTCTGACTACCACACTTAGTGGTAGGCGGTAGGTGGAATGCGGAGGGGATGAGCTTATAGATTAGGCTCGTAGGCCTACGCATATGAGGGATAGCCTTCTTCCATCTTTAGCTACACTACAAATAGTCATGAGAGTTTATACATCTAATAGGTGGCTAACTTGATAGTAGAGCTATAATATGTCCGAAAATTATAAGTGGATATTAACATTCAAATATTAGATGATCTTCAAAACTTGAGAGAGCAAATTGGTGAAAATTAACTTGTACTTTTTATCAGTTGAGTAGGAGAATGAGGATACATATTTTGCTTAAATTATCTTCTTAGATTTTTTATGCATTTTTTTGAAGTATAAGTACTATATTTACTTTAACTGTGTTGAGTAATTGTAATATAGCTGGAATGTGCTTTTCTATTTGATTTGTTGGTTTGTGATTATAAAATAGTGTGTTTTTTATGTTTATTTTAGCAATGTTTGTTGAAATAGTAACATTACTAACTACTTCATGTAGCATTATTAACTACTACTTGGATTATTATTGTTAAAAAGCTTAGTAATGAATGGTAGGTGCTATTTTTTGTTTACGTTACAGATTTTCAGCTGATTTAAGACTAATTTATGCTGCAAACATCAAAACAACAAAGGTGAATCATATTTTGTGATAGAATATTTTTATCGCAAATTATGACGGGATTTCCAATGTAATTTGTCATAAATCCATCATAATTTGTGGTAGAATCAGCAGTGGGCAACTAAAATGAAGACATCATTTTCTGGACGTTAAACTCATAGTAAATCTACCATAAATCCATAGCAAAATATTTACAATGGATTCTGTCCGTTGCAAATAGCTTTGCAACATGACTTATGTCGTCAAAATGTAATCCAACGAAAAACTAAATTTGTGATGAATTTGGCTTGTTTTGCAGCGAATTTGTCCGCCACAAAAAGATGACTTTCTTGTAGTGGACATCCTCTCATTACCAAGGAAATGGATGAGAATAAAAAAGTTGAGGTGTTAAAAGCACAATAGTGTAATGTCCTTCAGATTATGTGAAATAATTCAATTTTTTAAAATGTTTTTTTAATAAAAATTTTGAATTTCAAAGTCGTGTTATTTCGAAGAAGGAAGATAGAGGGAGGAGAGAGAAGGTTTTTTAGAGTTTTTTCGTTTTTTAATTTTGTTCAGAAATTTCTTCTATTTGTTGTAAGTAGCCTAAAACTTATTTTAGTTTTTAATGATTTTGAGTTTAACAAATTTCTTCTCTCCTATTCGATAAAAATGCATTTTTTCATGATTTATCAAGTTTTTATTTTAGAACTTTTTATATATAATATATATCAACAGTGTGGATATTTTGACAATAACATTACTGAATTTTACCAGGTAAAATTGAAGTTATAATTTTTCTAAAATTGTAGATATTATATTATTTTTTTGTATTGAACATAATTGACTATTTTATATTGCATTTTGATTGTGACATTTGCATAAGCAAGAAATATTGACTATTAACACTATAAGATGGGTTGACTGTTAAAACTTAATATCCTGTGCAGGAGCGTGGGTCGATATGCTTTCCTTTAAAGATGATTAATAGTGTTATCGTAGTTGTAACTTATAATAGAAGACCAAATTAGGCCGATGAGAAGAGGGTGACGACTCTTAATAATTTTTAAAGCCATTTGTAATAATAGTGATAAAAGATGAATGACAATGATATGATATAATGATATGATGAAGGAACAGATGAAAGAATGAAAATACTGCATTAAAGCTGGATGTCCTACCTTGCTAAACTATATTGATGCATGCATATAATTGATAGAATGGATGTAAGAGGATAAGACTGATAATATTAACATTTGTGTGCCTATGATTCTTGTTGCCGATGCTTGAATGATTTATTGATCATCTGGAGCTTTACAAATGATAACTAATCATTGATGAGATTAATTTTATTGAATAAACTAAGTATGTATATTGATTCTTTTTGCCTTGTGTTGAAAGCTTTAGTGAGTTTGAGTTATTGCTGAGTTTTTTAGCTCATTAGTGGATTTTAATGATTTTATATTAGTGAAGGTATATATCAAGACTAGTTGAAGTAAGATTAATAAAAAAAATTTTGGTTTTCTTTTTATTTTGTTTGTATTTTCTCTAATTCTTTTGTAGTCAATAATTTATGATAGAATATTAGTTGTACTAATCACCTAACTATTGTATATTGATTTTGGGAGAATGAATATAGTATAATATTTTGAGATACTCAATTGTTAGTTGCTTTTGTTGGATATAGATTTATTATTTTAATAATTTATAAAAGCTCCGGCTGATTAATTAAGAAGATAAAATATATAATTCTCCCAAATTTGATTATGAGGCATTACATTATGAATAAATACTATCACAACATCATAATAGCTCTTAATTATATTGTTTTGCAGTTTGGATTGTGGAGTGCATATAATACAATACATTCTATAGACATTTTCAAAGAAAATGCTATTTTCTTTCTCTTTTTTTATCAAAGAAATGCTCTTGAATTTACATATGATTGCATATAGGTTTTTTAAGATAAGCTTTGTGTAGAATTGTTCTTTAATAACTTGTATCGTTAATGTATCTATTTTGATGATTTCATGCGTTAATGTGGACTTTAAATGAATAAAGCTACATGCAAACTTATTCTTAAATTATATAGCTATATCATTACTATTTTATGTAGTTGTGTAGTGATAGATCTTAAATGAATCCTTAAAGTTTGTAGTTATATTGATAGTAAATGTTATTTCTATGAATATAACTATTTAGCTATGTATAAATGATGCTCTTTCAATGACACTCTAACTAGGCATTAGTCGTTATGAAGATTGATTCTGAAATTACACTTATATGACATTGCAATTTTAATAAAGTTAAAATTAATCGTTATGAAGAATCTTCAGACCTGTAGGTTAGTGAAAATATGCATAAGCAAAAAGAAGAAGATGACGATATGAGCATAAGGGATTTACCATACTTCCTTGCTTGCTGTAGCACATGTATTACGTTCTACTTATAATACATTACCAAGTTTATGGATGGTGTAGATGTATGGCAAATATCCTACGGCTCTGATTGCAACCTTACAGAATCTGTTAGTAAACTGAGTAGTGGAGTTGAACCATATATTGAGCTCATGAGTGTTTTTGACAGGTCTGTTAACAAAGCTTAAGCAGAAAGAAACTGTTGAAAATGGTTTTGAACGTGGTCAAACCAGTTTGAACCTTATTCAAACATATCCCAGACCTTGTTCCAACCTTTTTCGAATTTGTTTAGACCTTGCTCTTCATTAAACTCGACCAAAATAAGTCACCAAAAAAGGGCATACTATATAGTTAACACCTAAGACTTACTATATACTCAACATATCATTCTATTAACACCATCTCTTGGGTTGGGATCGTAAAACTGATATCTTTTGTAATCCCAAATTCATGATAATGAAGAGAAAGCGAGAAAGTCCTGATGAGATATTATTAGGACAACATTAATGTGACCAATAAGAAGGAAAATATGATACTTTTATATTATTTACACACAATTTAAGATGATTAATGAGTAAATAATAACATTTAGATAAACATATAATAGTTTGACTGCTGATATTTTTAAATCCTTTTGTTTTTTCGGGGCATGTGAGATACGAGGTCTGAAGTAAATGTCCCTGTAAATGCCGGTGAGAGTGACTGCAAGGCGTGCATTGCACGTGACAAGATGGCCCCATCCGCCTACCGGTGACCGAAGTCCCACTTCGTATAAACTTCCCTTTCCGCGCCCTTTACAACCAACCTGAACCAAGGTCGGCGAACGGGAGGCCGGTCTCACTCTCTCCAGCGTAGAGATCTGAATCCAACATTGGTGAAAATTTTCTCTTTTAGGTTCGGAGAGCCTCCGGCGGCGGCAATCCTGAGCCGATCGCGTGCATTCTTTGCTTATCGTACTTTTCCACGGCTTCAAATCCCTCAGGTGCGTAGAATGGATCCATTTCTTTTTCCACTGTAGCTCGGATTCGACATCGGAGTTTAGAGTTGACTGTCCTACGATTGATTTGGTATTTTGCTTGTGGATTGGTGACCTATATTTGTTTCGTCTTTTGCCATTATTTGAGCTAGTGATTGCTTAGTAGATGGGGGATCCGTCCTTAGCGGATGGATGTCGGTTTAACAGTGGATTGGGATGCTTGGTTAGATTTGGGGTTTGATAGGATTTTGGGAAGTCTGGGGGGCTTAGACATTACTTGT
This sequence comes from Dendrobium catenatum, assembly GCF_001605985.2. NCBI lineage: Eukaryota > Viridiplantae > Streptophyta > Magnoliopsida > Asparagales > Orchidaceae > Dendrobium > Dendrobium catenatum. The sequence goes on along the minus strand of NW_021318565.1, from coordinate 203,316 downwards.
CCATTATGCATTCTGCGATATTTTGGGTGGGCTAGGTTTAGATACGAGTAGCAATGTGAATGGGCAATTTTTGAAATTTTCTTCTTAAAAATACCTGCTATGAGTGGAGGAATGTAACCACCTTTTCTTTGGTGGAAATGCAGAAAACATAACCGTGGAGAATGACAATGTCAAGTTCAAATCATGATTTAAAAGAGTTATTGATGACTTAATCTTGCTTATGCCAACGAATTGGAGATTTTTTTCTTATGCCCAATACTTCTATTAAAACTGTCCAAATTCCTTAGCTTTTGTTGTTGTATTTAATATATCAGGACTTTTCTATGTTTTGTTACTTTTTGTATGTTTATGGTCAAGTTTTCTCTTTACCATGCTGTTGTCTGCTTAAATTCGGAAAATTGTTTAGCATATATGGGATGAATTTGGCATGGGATTCATAAAGAATCTCACTCTGGTTCTTTTTTTAGCAATGTGGATGTTCAAGCCCCTCTCTGGGAAAGAACATGCTGGCGTAGAAGGCAGAGTAATTGAAATTGGCAATACAAAGGTCCGTGTTCAGAATGCCATCGCTGAAGGAGGCTTTTCTTGTGTATATCTTGCTCATGACGCTGTGAATGCATCCAAACAATATGCTCTTAAGCACATGATATGTCAAGATGGGGAGTCGCTTGATCTGGTAATGAAAGAGATTCAAGTGATGAAAGTGCTCAAAGGGCATCCAAATGTGGTAACTTTGGTTGAAGATAGTATATTAGACATTGGTAGAAGAAAGGAAGCGCTTCTCTTGATGGAGTTCTGTGAGAAGTCATTGGTTGATGTTCTGGAAAGTAGAGGAGCAAGATACTTTGAGGAGAATGAGGTCCTCTTGATTTTCCGAGATGTTTGCAATGCAGTGTTTGCCATGCATTCTCAGTCACCACCTATTGCTCACAGGTGCATCTGCTTGTTTGCTTATTTTCCCCATATTTAGACAATTTGATGTGGCTTAGGACTATTGATTCTTTTGTTTATTTTGCAAGTAAGCCTGCAATGCTCTTTCCATCTTTTATTTGTAGAAACAGAAAAGAAAAGTTTGCACTCAACTTTTGCTCACAAATACCAATTGTCAAATTAAAACTTAGGATCTATATACTGAACATAGATGTTAGTAATCACTATTTTTATGACATTCAATAATGTATTAAAATTTTGCAGGTTTACAAACCTAAGAACATGTTGTGCTTCTATGATGCACCAAAACTTATTCTCAAAGTGGTATGCAGTATACGACACATATCGGACATAGCACGTGTCCGACATTTCTCTAACACGTGTCAAACACGCCTAAAATGTGTTCGATTAAAAAAATATTAATGATAATTAGACACATATGTTTGACAGGCATGTCTAAAATATTTTATTAATTTTTTTAAATATAATTTATTGAATTTCAATTTTTTATTTTGTGAAAAAATAAAAAACTATGTTTTTAATTTTTTCTCAAAAGGATCAAATTGATTATCCGCACTCAATACCCCATTACATGAACATTCTTATTTTCATTTCTCTCTGACAGGCTGCGGTTAGGGTTTCACAACAACACTCAATATCATCTCAATATTGACGCCCAATGTTGTCACAATATCGGTATCTCAATATTGAAGTTTGAAATTGTGTTGACACTGACGTTCAACACCAGCAATTTCAGGACCACAATCACGACCACTTGCCATCTCGTCATCTCGTCTTTGTCTAATGTCGTCTTAACATCGATGACCAATATCATCTCGAGATCATTAAAGGACTATCTTGACATCAATGCTCGATGCCCATTACACAACAATGATGCCCGACTGTCAAGAGCATTGTTGTCTCTTCTCTCGATGCTAGGGGTGTCAAAACGGGTCAGTTTGTTGGGTTCGGGTCAGACTAGAATCAAGAGCATTGTTGTCTCTTCTCTCGAGTCTCGATGCTAGGGGTGTCAAAACGGGTTAGTTTGTTGGGTTCGGGTCAGACTCGAAATTGACCCGACCAAAATCCGAGCAACCTGAACCCTACTTGTTAATAAACGTGTCAAAAATGTGGACCCAAACCTAACCAACTAGCAACCCAACCCAATAAATAGTTTTGATAAAAAAAATTATATATTTTTAACAATAAATTAGATTAATTAATAAAAAAAATAAGACAATAATACAAACAAATAAAAAAATTAAGGAAAATTTTTTGAAAGATTAATTAATAAAAAATAAGACAATCATACAAAGAAATAAAAAATTAAGGAAAAATTTTTGAACGAGTCAAAATCGGGCTGTCGGGTCAACCTGAACCTGATCCGTTTGATAAATGGGTCAGAATTCTGGTCCCAAACCCGGCTTGTTTATTAAACGGGTCAACTAGAACCCATATTTTTCTAGTCGGGTCATTTATTGATACTCCTACTTGATGCCCATCACAACTTCGACGCCCTTGACATCCTAATATTAATCATTTTTAGCACAAATCATAGTTAAATTACTTATTACTTCTCAATTGTTTTTAATGTTTTATGTATTCAATTTTTATACACTATTTTTAAGATTTAAAAATTATAATATCATGTCTAATCCGTGTCCTAGATTTTTAATTGACGCATCTCATGTCCGTGTCTATGCATCATAGTTGTGCTTGCATGTAAAAGCAAATTGACTCCACATGAAGAATTTTACTTGTCCTAAATATTTTATTGGCTATCATTTATGAAATAATGGAATCATAGATAAATACTAGTTGATGTGAAAAATCCATTACTTAATTTCACTATGTTTAGATACATGATGAATGTCATAGAAACACCATCTACAATGATTTTATCTGCTTGATTATCTTTGAAGTATTGCTCTTGCCCTTCAAATCCTTATTCCTTCTATCAACTTATCTTTCAACTTTTATCATGAAAATATATCTCCAATCAACTTCTTCTGCCTATTCCTAGATTTGTATGGATTTTCTCCTGTTTTTTATTTCTAAATGGCCCTTTGCTACAATTCGATTTTTGAATCAGAGTGGACGAGATAATCCTCCCTTGCAACTTCTTATCTTTTAATGAATGCTTCTTCTTTTCTTTTTTAGCAAACACGCTCTTAGTTTTGTTTTCATCTCCTTTCAATTATATATGGAAGTTGAGTGGGGCTTTACAAAATCTCAATTTCTCTTTAGTGATTGTTTTTATAAGCATATTTGATGAGGACATCAGTAGGAGATTCCGGAATGTCTATCATCGGAAGCAGTGCAGAGCGACGGCCTTGATCAGAAGTCTTTATTTTTTATCTTTATTTGTGTTTCTTTTATTAGTTGTGACGATTGGATCCTTTATTTGTTTGTGTTTGAGTTGTAGCCCTGAGGACATTCTTGTCTTTCTTTTTTATTTGTTTGGAGGCTTATATATAAGGTCCTCATCTTGTATGAGAGGAGATGATGAATATTGAAATGAAATTTAGTTTTCTTTGCTTGATCTCTAAGTGAGTTCATGAGAGGAGAGACCCTAGGTGGGTGAGAGCAAAACCCGTCAACCTTCGGTGGATTCCAAGGTTCGCGGCTCCATTTTTTTCTTTTCTAATTTCGTTCTACTTTCATCTCCCCTCCTAGCCCCTACCCGCCGGCCTTCCAAACTACCCATCCCCTTTCCTTCTCCCAAAAACCGAACCCCACCCAACACCTCACTCTTGTGCCGCCGGCCTCCCCTCACCCGTCCACCACTAACCCCTCACCATCGGCCTCCCCAAGCCCTACAAGCCACTGACCATCAACCCACCACCCAAGGATTTTGAATTTCAATTTTCAAAATCGTTCGTAATTACTTTCCTTAATTGTGTCTTCATTAATTTGGAAAGTTGCTTCATGTAGATTCAAATTCAAATTTGAATTCTAAAACTTTCCCTATTAATAGCGTATATTAAGAGACCTCCTAAATCCATTAAAGTCTGAAATCAATTTCAAATTTAATGGCAATCCTCAATTAAATCATTTCCGGGCCCATTTATTAAATGCAAACACCTCAAATTTCCCCTCATGTGGCCGGCCCCCTCTCTAGCCCTTTCTCTCTCCAATTTTGCCACTTAGACCCTCATTAACTCCCCATTAAACCCTCATTGGCTGCTGCCCAATCAAGCCATCCTTATTGAAATTAATTTGAATTTCAAATTGAAAATTCAAATCCTTCCCAACCCTATGTATGCCGCCGGCCCCTCCATGGGATCTCCCTCTTCTCTCCTCATTAATCTCCCTCCTCTCTCCTCATTAATCTCCCTCCACTTGAATTTGATTTTCAAATTTCAAATTCTTAAATCCAACTTCCTATTTTACTAAAATCTGAAACTAATTTCAGATTTTGTATTATTTCCCCTCTCCAAACCCAAACCCTAAGTCCACCAAAAGCAAGCCCCCCTTCCCTTAGCCGTCCCTTCTTCCTTCCCACCTCTTGGAAACCCTCTTGCCTCATGAGCTCCACTCCAAGAAAGAAGAAGGCCTCACGCCATCGACAATCCCCTTGATTAGTACATGGCCGATTCGGATCGTGATTGTGGATTCCTCTACGACAATCAAAGTTTAGTGAATAGTCATCAATCCATCCTCTTCAACCTTGACCCATAAGTGGACAACTCCGTAGAAGATCATATCAATCACACCTTATTCACGTTGGCGTCATCAATTGAAGAGCATCTACCATCCGGAGGTTGACGGAACATTTGGTACCCACCCACGTCTTCTCCCTCTTTGGCGAACTTTCGTTGGGCTACTACTCTAGGTGTCTTTTCAACTTTGGTGGCATCGTTTGGTTTGCTAAGGTTCTTTCTCGCTAACCCTTACTAGACGAGCTTGAGTGAGGGAAACTCAAGGTGACTTTTCTAATGGTTAAGTGTGGGATATTTTGTTTATAATATTTAAGTTTATCTTTATGATTGAGATCATTCTCAAGTGATTGTTATTCTATCATGTAATTGATTGTCTTTATATTATTGATGGCCTTAAGTCTAAGCATCTAATCTTGTGAGACATTAGTTTATATTGCAAAGCTTAAATCAATTTTTTATAATCTCGAATGCAATTCCGTTGTTTGTTTCACATCAATATTAGTTTATGTGCATAGTTGGTTTATTTGACCTCTATCTAACCGAATATAGAAAGACAACCATGTAGTTGAGGATTAAAATAGAAAAGGGAATTGTTCAGCCCGAAATACTAGGGAGTTAGATGTAGCAAACTAATGAGCTCACAAAAAAAAAAAGACGTGCAAACAAATAACAATAGATTTATCATTATTTGAAGATATTGGTTACATCCACTATTGGGATTTTCTAATTGGACTGTTAATGGGGACATCATATCATGGAAGGGTTATCAAAGGCGTGGCCGCCGATCTACGGCCACTATCTTGTCATTGTATTTTTGATTTATTTCATGTACTTTCTTATTTGTGATGATTTGTCGTGTTTGTTTTATTTAAGTTCCCTTGTATCCTTTTATTAAGGGATGTCGTATGTAAGCCCTGAGGGCGTTATTGTCTTTTTTTTTAGATTTATGTAAGAGGCTATTTAAAGCCCCTATGGTTCTCTTTGCAAGGGATGAATGATCAAGTAAAATTTTCATTTCTCTTGTTTGGCTTCTTACGAGGGCTTGAGAGTTTGGAGTGAAATCTCTAGGAGAGGGAGAATCTCATAGTACCCACCAACCTAGACTAGTCGGGTTCGTGGTTTTCTTCTGTATCTCTTTCCTTTCCCCTCCCACCATCACCACTGGCCTTCATTGCATCCAAGCCCTTCTACCTTCCCAAGCCATCTCCTCTTCCCGACCGAGCTCCACAAACATCCCCACTAGCCGCCGGCCCCTAACCCGAATCCCCTTCACCCGCCGGCCCTAGCTCCCTTTCCTCTTTGATTTCCATTGCCTAATTTGGATTGGAATAATTCAGGCAGATTTTGAATTTAAATTTAATCGATTTGAAATTTAAAATCTTTTTTAAATTATTAAGTCTATTTTAAGAAAGTTTCTAAATTAACCCTATTTGAATTTCAAATTTAAATTGGAGTTAATTTAAATATTTCATAATTCCTAAACCCTAAATAGGAAGCCCCAATCATTTGCCCCAATCCCCTCCCAACCTCTTGATGCCGCCACCCCCCCCTTCAATAAATCCAATTGGATTTATTTCCAAACTCCTCCATCCTTCCTTATTTAATTCCACTCGCTTTTTGGAAAATATTTGAATTTGAAATTAAATCCAATCTAGATTTCAAATATTTCCTATTTCCTCTTATTCCTTTTTGGAAGGATCCTAATTTAAATCAATCAATCAACTCATGATGGATTGATTAAATTAAATCCATAATTTCAAATACATTGCATTTAGACACTTACTCCCTTCTCTTGCTTGGCCGAACCCCTCATGCTCCCACCTCTTGATTTCTTTCTCAAATTAAAGCTTCTCCTTTTGGAATTAAAGTGCAAATTAATTCCTAATCCCTCCAATTGAAAATTTGAAATTTATTTAGATTTTTCACTTGTTCTTCCCTACTTAACCACTACTCAAATTTCAGATTTTTCACTTGTTCTTCCCTACTTAACCACTACTCCTCCCCAACCCTCTTCCCTTGGCTGACCACACCTTGTCATCCCACTTCAAGTTGAAGAGAAACTTCTTTCTCTTCAACAAAGTTCGAGACTACTAGCACCCCTTGGAGGAGATCTTCATTTAGCATCCATGAATGGCCGATCCCGACACTGATTACGGACTTGCCTACGATGAGTACGGTTTCGTAAGCATTCTTCATTCAGCCTTCTTCGATGTCAACCCGAGGATCGATCATACAATTGAAGATTACATCGAACGCATCTTAGACACCTTGGTGGAAGCGATTGAAGAACGACTTGAGGTCGTCGAGTGGAAGATTGCCGCTGATCCTTGATGGAGGTTCTACTTTTTTTCTTTTCTCGTATTTCTTAAGTCTAATCCTTTCTTGTGATTTGATTGTAGTCACGAAGGACGCCTTCGCTTGCTTCTGCTAAGCTTAGTAAACATAGGAATTTGAGCGCATTCATTTGCTTCTAATCTCATTATTAGACTAGGGATTTTGTTGAAACTACTACTATGGCATGATATTATTTTCCTACGATATTTTAAAGTTTCAAATATTTTGGTATGCAACTTAGCCTAAACGGTAGTGACCCCTCTTACGTTTTGATTCGTCATTCTAGTTGCTAGTAGATTTATTTGTTATTTCTCTAATCAAGAAGTTGTGCAAAATCTTAACAAAAATCATTGCAATCATCGTAGTTCTACATCAAATGCACTAAATCTTTTGTGTATAATATTACAACAGTCATGGGGGAAATGATATGAAAAAAGAAGGATTCCAACACAATGTAGGTTTATAATGGAAGAGAGAGAGAACATATTTTTGCGGTTCTTCTCTCAAAGTGAAACAAACACTTTAGGACCCAATGGCATATAGTTGTCATGATTTGAGGGTCAAAGAAGATCCTCTTGTAATTGTATGGTGAGCTTAGGTCACACCCCACATCAGCCCTAAATTAAGCAGTCGACGTGGAATGCAACAAAGAAGGGCTCCCAATAACTTACATTACTCTTTTAGATTCAATAAAATACCTGAGAGCTAAATGCAGAACTAGTTTTGAAAGAAATCACAACTTAAAATATCGATTATAAGTGGAAACGGTTAAAAATTTTATTTCAATTTTTTTTTTACAGAGCATTTATGAGAAATCAAAGGAAGTGCCTAACAACAGGCTACTACTTCAAAAAAAAAAAATTCATACATCGACCAAAAATAAGCAAAATTACAAATAGAACCTTACACTATTCTGGTTCAACCTTCTTCTTGTCCGTTCCTGCAACGATCAGAATAATCATCTTGTGAGCAAAAATGCCCAGAAAAATATTCATCTCTAATACAATATTCATGTTTAAGAAAAGAATCACTTACATGTATATCAACCAGTTAATGTAAAAGAAGAAAAACTATATAAAATCTTTTAATCGGAATGATGCACAATAAATTATAACATAACAAGAGAAAGTATTGCTACACAGGAGAATATGCAGAATATTATGTCATTCCATTACATTAGTGGCGTTAACATGAAAATATTGCACTGCCGATAAATCACATATTGTCAATTATTTTTCAAACTGAAGGTAAGAAAAATATATCTACATTCATCTCATAATTCTCTTTTTCAGCTGTAGAAGATGTCATGTTTAAAGGTTTAGGTCTAAGTCCACAGCCCTTAGGCACCTGAGGTCATATTGCCTCTTGAGGTCGCGCTGCTTCATATCATACCGAGGTTGCACTACCTCTACTGGGTCATACTTCCCATTAAGATCACATTGCCCTCTTCCCCTATAACCTAACAAATTCTCAGGCTTATCTGCTTATTGCATTTTCTCTTTGGGATGGTGTGACACTTTCATATATATATATATATATATATATATACACACACACACAAATTAATATGGATGTCAGGTTTATTAGCATCCAAGCATGTATGATTGTATGAATCATTTGTTTTGCAACAACATCGAATGAGAGACTTGTACATAGAAGCTTCATATAGAAATTATAAGTAGAATAGTTGCATTGATCATAATTTAGGTTAATTCCCACCAGTCAACAGTATAAACATACATATCAAACATAACTAATTAACATGTTTGTATATTGACATACCTCAAATCAACTAGTATATTGTACTTAAAATGTATATCTTCTCTGGTGTTCAGACTCCCCAAATCGGACACAATGCGCTCACTTGCGAGTGTAAGGTGCCTGCACCAATTCAACTAGCTTAATTTTATAATTCCATTTTTATCTAATTGATCAATTGTCAACACATACACCTTCCAATTCTCTCTCCTCATATACAAGGAAAAGCCTTACGTTTCCTCCTCATATACTACAAATGTCCTATTCAACAATTAGATAAATTTAAATTAGCACTTACACAAAATACTCATTTGCACAAAATTCATCTTTATGTATAAAATAACACTCTTACCTTTCCCTTTCTTTCTCCTTCTTCAACTTTTTTCTCCTCTTTCTTTCTACTCTTATTCTTTTTTATTGTTTTTCTTATTTTCTACACTTAACTAACCTCCATCCAGTCTCCAACACTCGGGTACCAAGGCTTCCGCCTTCCTCCCTTGCGATCTCATGCCGCTGCAGTACTGTCGCAGCTCCTGTTAAGGAAAACAGGAGATAATTCAATTAGGTGCAGTTGCTAAACTAATTAAATCCTTTATTTATTGCTATTTACTTAAATGCCCCTTCCTCCACCCAATGCATGTCCTCCAAAGTGCTATGGCTGAATTTTATTATTAGTACAAAAAAAAAAAAAAAAAATTCTTAGCTCGATGATAGGAAATACTTGAGTCCGCAAGTAACCTTAAGGTAAAACTTGAGTTCGCAAGCAAACCTACTCAAAACGGATTAGCAAACAGCAGAATTTCTGCTGTTGACAGCAGAAAACAGCACCCAAACAGAGGAAAACTGGAGGAAATCTGAGAGAAAACCAAGCAAACAGTTATATACCATTAGTGAATGAATAAAAACAGCAAACGATACAATGTTCTTCGATCCGAGAGGAAAAACAACTCTCCAAATCTCCGGCAACGCCAAGAGCCCAAAACAAGAAACTCTATATCTCAAATTCAAGATCATCCTCAATTTCCTCCTAATCCCCTAATTAACAATAAAGGAGAACTACAAATTACCTAAACAACCCTTATATTCAAATTTTTCCCTCCCTATTTGCATTAAGCCCCAAGTGGGCCCCCTTGGATTTCCGCCCCCCCTTCCCTCTTTTGATTTTTCCACCTTGCATACACTTGGACCGGTCCAACCGGCCCCTCCTAGGCTGGCGTAACATTACTCCCCTCCCAAAAACTCACATTGTCCTCAAGGTGAAAAGAGGGAAATTGCTCTTTCACTCTATCAAATGGTTCCTAAGTAGCATCAAAATCAGGCAGATCCTTCCATCGAATCGGCACTTCCTTCTTTCAATCTTTATCAAATCTTACCCCTATAAGCTCCTGGGGTTCTAAAATCACTTCCAACTCCTCCGTCATTGATGCGGGTAACTCTGCACTAACTGCATGCTCTCCTAGCACTCTCCTCAGCTGTGACACATGGAACACCGGGTGTATGGTAGCGGAGGCGGGTAACTTCAGACGATACGCCATAGTGCCAATCTTCCCCAAGATCTCATTGGGACCAAAATACCTCAGAGCCAGTTTCTCGTTCCGCCTATTAGCCACTGATTTCTGTCTGTAGGGCCTTAGCTTCAAGAACACCTTCTCCCCCACTTCAAACTGCATGTCCCTCATGTTTGAGTCCGCCTGTCTCTTCATAATTTGTTGTGCCCTCTGCAGATGTTTCTTCAACTCTTCTAGCACCTTGTCCCTTTCCTCCAAATACTGCTCCACCGACGACACTAGTGTGCTTCCCTTCCTATAGTGCATTAGGTGTGGGGGGTCTCTACCATACATCACCTTGAAAGGCGTCATTTGAGAAGCATAATGGCATGAGGTGTGTACCAATACTCGGCCCAAGGTAACCACTTCGCCCACATCCGCGGTGTTTCTGATGTAAAACACCTCAAATATGTTTCCAAGCTCCGATTTACCACCTTCGTTTGTCCGTCAGTCTGTGGATGATAGGCATTACTTCTCTTGAGAATCGTGCCCTGCATTCTAAAAAGCTCTTTCCAAAACTGGCTAAGAAACACTTTGTCCCGGTCAGACACAATAGACTCAGGAACCCCATGTAATCTCACCACTTCCCTGATAAATGCTGTCGCTACTGATACGGCGTTGTAAGGATGTCGTAAAAGAATAAAATGAGCATACTTGCTAAGTTAGTCCGCCACTACCAAAATGACTGTGAATCCCTCTGAGCGGGGGAGGCCGTCAATGAAGTCCATAGATACTTCCTCCCACACCTTGTTTGGAAGTGCTAATGGTTGAAGTAGCCCTCCTGGTGCAATTGCCATATATTTATTTCTCAGACATACCTCACGTCTTGCTACCATCTCTTCAACATCCTTGTACATCCCCTTCCAGTACAGCTCTGCTGCCAGCCTTCTGTATATCTTCTGTACCCCTGAATGCCCCCCAACAGCACTGCCTTGAAATTCCTGTAGTTAGTGAGGAATGTATGTTGATGTTCGTGTCATCATGAACCTCCCCCGATGTAACAACTTCTCCCCCTCCAAATAGTACCCCAAATTGCTACTACTATACTATCCTTCCTCAAGTCTTCCTTGATTTTCTTCAGCTCCTCGCTCTGTAGGCTTTCTTCTTTGATGGCCACCCAATTAACCATCAGTGGTATTGATACTGCCAACTCCTGAAGTTCCCCAACACATCTGGATAAGACGTCGGCCGCCTTATTTTCCACCCCTGGTCGGTACTGGATCTCAAAGTCATAGCCCAAAAGCTTTGACAGCCACCTCTGATGTTCCTCAGTCACCATTCGTTGTTCCAACAAGTATTTCAAACTCCAATGGTCCGTATGAACAATGAAGTGCCTCCCCAAAAGATAAGGGCGCCACTTCTGAATGCTAGGACGATGGCCATCAGCTCTCTCTCATATACTGACTTCAATCGAGCCCTGGTTGATAACACCTGACTGAAATAGGCTACATGTTCGTGATCCTACATCAAAACTGCTCCCAAGACATACCCTGATGCTTCAATCTCCACAATAAAGGTCTGGCTGAAATCTGGAAGAGCTAACACTGGAACCGTCATCATGGCTTTCTTTAACCTCTCAAAAGCTTTGGTTGCCGTCTCTCCCCAGAAGAAATTGTCCTTCAATTGCTCAGTCAAAGGCCATGCGATGGTACTGTACTTATTCACAAACCTCATGTAGTAACTAGTCAGATCTAGGAAACCTCTCAACTCCCTTATGTTCTTAGGGCTTGGCCAGTTCTGCATGGCCTCAATATTGGTCCGGTCGGCGGCCACTCCCTCTTGAGACACCATGTGTCCCAAATATTCCACCCTAGAGTAGGCAAAATTGCACTTCTTTAAATTAACTTTCAGCTGATGCTTCTGTAGGATCTTCAGAATCTCATTCAGGTGCTCTAAGTGCTCCTCTTCAGTTTGTCTGTACACCAAAATGTCATAAAAAAAATTAGCACAAACTTCTTGAGATGTTGCCTGAACACTCTGTTCATCGAAGACTGAAAGGTAGCAGGGGCGTTAGTGAGCCCGAAAGGCATCACCAAGAATTCGTAATTCCCCTCGTGCGTCCTGAAAACTGTCTTCTTAATATCCTCCTTCTTTCTAATTTGGCGGTAGCCTGACTTCAGGTCCATCTTAGAAAACACTACTGTTCCGTGCAACTCATATAGCAACTCGTCAATCACCGGGATATGGAACTTATCTAGTATTGTCTCATTGTTCAAAGCTCTATAATCCACGCAAAACCTCCAACTCCCATCCTTCTTCTTGACTAGTAGGAAGGGGCTAGAGAAAGGACTCATGCTGGGTCTGGCTATTCCGGCCTCCAACATCTCCCTGATCAACTTCTCTATTTCATCTTTTTGAATCTGAGGGTATCGGTATGGTCGAACACTAATTGGTGACACCCCGTCCTTCAGAAGGATTGCTTGCTCCTACTCTCTGGGTGGTTGTAAGCCCTGAGGTGGCTGGAACACCTCTTTGAACTACTGTATGAGCGGTTACACCACTAGTGGAATGTCTCCCTCATCCCCAACACTCACCCTCTCCAAGCGCTGCAGCTCCACCAGATATCCACCTCCCACCTCCTGTATGGATCTGATCATGGACTTGAGAGATACCCCAGCCTTGGTCAGGCCAACATTACCCTGAATCATCCTCCTCCTTCCTCCCATCACCAGTTCCATTCTCAGTGTCCCCCAATTGATCTTGGTCCCCCCGCACTGTTTGTAGCCACTTCACCCCTAGGATGATGTCAGTACTCCCCAATTCCAAGGGAAGGAAGTCCTCCCTCTGGATCCCCTGAATCTTCAACACTACCCCTCTGCAAACTCCTCTCCCCATTTCCACCTTTCCCGTGCCCATCATCACCCCATGGCCTCCCGTATTCACTAACTCCATCCCCAACAACTCAACGATTTAGGTGGAAATGAAATTGTGGGTTGCCCCACCATCAATCAACACCACCACCTCATGGTCAGCTATCTCTCCTTTCACTTTCATAGTATGACTCGAAGTGAATCCCACTACAGAGTTCAGAGAGACTTTTGTCACATCCAGTGCAACTTCTCCTCCTCTTCAGATCTGCTCCCACCTCCCTCCTCGTCTTCCTCGTCTTCATAGACAAGGAGAACTTGAAGAGTTCGGTCATTGCACCTATGCCCCAGCATGTACTTCTCATCACATCTGAAGCACAACCCCTTTGCCCTCTTATCATGCATCTCCTTTTCTGTCAATCTTTTGATTTGTCCCCCATTTCCCCCTCCAGTTTTCTCCTTTGGTTCTTCCTTCAAACCCCCTGGCGCTGCCCCTTTTGATGGTAAGAATGTGGTAGTCATCTTGTACGACCCCCTGAATAGTTCCCTCGAGCTCCTCTTTCTGATTTCTTCTGATCTTCCACCAACTGCGCCAGCTCCATAGCCTTCCCTAGGTTCCTCAGTTCCAGCACCCTGACTGCTATTTGGATCTCCGATTTTAGCCCCTTCATGAAGTTCCCTTCCAGGGCTGACTCTGAAATGTGATCCAATCTGCTAGCCAAGTACTCGAATTTATCCCGGTAGTCTGCCACAGTCCCCTCCTGAGTCAAAGCAAAGAATTGCTCATGGAAGTCTCCTCCCTCATTGGCTCGGAAACGCTCCAGTAAGCAATCCTTGAATTCTCTCCAGCTCCGGATGGGTTCCCTCCTATCACGCCACTGATACCAGGCCAAGGCTTTTCCTTCCAAACATAATCCCGCCACCGTCAGCTTCTCTTCCTCTGTCAACCCGTTGACCGCGAAGTAACGCTCCACCTTGTAGAATGTAGATCCAACCATGGCCGTCTTCACCCTCAAAGACGGGCTTCTTCAGCTTCCTCACCCGTGGGTCTCCCCCGTGTCCCCTGAATCATGCATAATCTCCCATTCCTCATAGAGGAGGTGCTCCCCAACTGACACGACTTTCCCGCCAGCGGTTATACCCGAACCCTTCATCATATTCCCCTCTTCACCCTTCAAAATCAGCACCTCGGCAATAAAATTCTTCCCTTCTCCCGATAAAATCAGCACCTCGCCGGTCATTTCCAATACTCATCTCCTCTCTAGATAGTGGCTTTAGAGGTGGCATGTCGTCCTCTCTCTCAATGATCTCCACTTCCGAAATTCTCCTCCCCCTAAACGGGTTCGGATTACCTCCTACACCATGGCCTCCAGTGGTCTCTCTCATTCCCGATGTCGTAGGATTTATCTTCAACTCCAATAGTTTCTTCAGCATTTCTTCAATCACCGTGAATTTCCCCTCTATCCTTTCGTTGTTTGAGGTGATTTGAGTTTGAAAGTCAAAGAACTTTCCCTTCAAATTTGATTTCTGTTGATAGATCTTGCCTTCTAAGACCTCTACCTTCTTCCCGGCCATTTCTCTTCCCAAGAATCACGAAGATCTTCTTCCAGAAAGAAAATCCCGTTGAAATTTCAGGATTTCAGCCACCGACGATCCCAAATCGATCCTCTGATACCAATTTAATTGGAAATACTTGAGTATGCAAGTAACCCTAAGGTAATACTTGAGTTCGCAAGCAAACCTACTCAAAACGGATGAGCAAACAGAGAATTTCTGTTGTTGACAGCAGAAAACAACACCTAAACAGAGGAAAACTGGAGGAAATCTGAGAGAAAACCAAGCAAACAATTGTATTCCACTAGTGAATGAATAAAAACAGCAAACGATACAATGTTCTTCGATCCGAGAGGAAGAACAACTCTCCAAATCTCCGGCAATGCCAAGAGCCCAAAGCAAGAAACCCTAAATCTCAAATTCCAATTCAAATTCAAGATCATCCTCAATTTCCTCCTAATCCCCTAATTAACAATAAAGGAGAACTACAAATTACCTAAACAACCCTTACATTCAAAATTTTCCCTCCCATCCTTGCATTAAGCCCCAAGTGGGTCCCCTTGGATTCCCCCCCCCCCCCCCCCCCCCCCTTTTTCTTAATTTTGTTTTTAACGTGCTTAGTATGAAAAAATGATCAAAATGGTCCATTGACTCTTTTATGAAAGATCAAGATAGTCCCAAACTATATTTTTACTAAATTTTTAATATAATTATAAAGATTTTTAAAATTTATATATATTTTTTTGTAAGCTAATACAATAAATAATTTACTTAAATTCATTTGCTTTGCCTGATTTGAAACCCCAACCATTCGACACTCATGCTTAGGGTTCGAAGATCGCATAGGGTTCGAAGCTTGTTCCTCATTTCATCGTTCGTTGTACTTGCTTGGTTCGAAGCTTTCGTCGTTCCTCATACTCATGTTGTTCATTGCATTCATTTGTTTCGACTGAAGGTACATCATTCGCTTCGATCCTTTTTTTTGGATCGATTAAGAAGCTGAAATGACTAGTTAAATTAGCCATTCGAGTTTCTTTTTATGTTTTGTGCTAGCCATTGCATACTTGATTTGAGATCTGTTGAGGGCATTTCTAATATATTTTAATAAATAAATTAAGATATTTTGAGTAAATACATGATTTTGAGTCTATGCATACTTCCACCTAAAGCTAGAGAATCTATGAAGCTTGGTTTATTTTGATATTGGGACTTGTTTTCCATGATTTAGAAGCTATTCTTAAATTTAATCTTGAGTTATACAGTCTGGTTAAACCTTTTTTATTTGATTTTGATTTCTAATCAATGTCATCTTCACTAGCTTTATCTCAATTTTTCTTAGGTCAAGTGAGTTGATTTTTTCCATTTGCCATTCATCCGTATTAATAGCTAAATCAGATGCTTCTCTTATTTTAGCCAATAATTTTAATAACTATAAAACTTAAACATATTGCAGCCAATGTGGTGACTACAATCAATGTTATACCTCAGAATTTTCTTATAAAGCTTGATATTTTTTGTTATTAATTTGCATTTTGTTGGATAAGATATTAATTTTATCTTTTTTATATGATTTTAATGTTTAACTATTTAAAATTGTTTGTTCGTAGGTGATAAAAAATATCATATTCAACTCAATCTTTAAAAAAAATTTCAGCTTGAAAATATATAATATTGGTCAATGAAGCCGATAACAATACTATCATATGTATTTTTTATGGTGAAATAACAAGAGAAGAAATTACACGCCACAAGTAACTCCTAGTTGGGGTTTATAAATGCTAAAGCATGTTCTAATTGCCTAAAATATGTTAATGATGAAATATAGGATTCCATGTTGAAGAAAAAAGATTTAAAAGAATAGATTAATGATACATTACATGTTATTATTGACGAAGAAGATGATTTTGATATGATGGTATATGATGATATTTTTGGTGTTGTATCATAAAAAATATATCAGACAACACCAAAAATATCTTTGACAACTAAATCTAAAACTTCTAGTCAAAGTTAACATCAACAACAATGCTCAAAGCATCAAGACCTAAGAGACCGTTAGATACTTATCTTACACTAAATCCTGATGACATGGTGAAGCAGAGAAAATGTCAATTTAACAAAAACATGAATGCTGCTAAGAAGGAAATAAGAGGTAGAGCGATTCAAGTGTTATGTAGCAATCATTTTGGAACACCATTATGTATGCCTTAAAAATATGTGGCCCTTTATTGAAGGTTTTCAAGTTGGTTGATGAAGAAAGGGAGCCTCTAAAGGTTTATATATATGAAACAATGGATAGAGCAAAAGAGTCAATTGCTACAAGCTTCAGCAACAATCATAAATATAACAAAAATTTAAAATTAATGATGGAAGATGGGAAGTGCAACTACACTGACCTTTACATGCAGCAACACACTTTATAAATCCCAAATATTTCTTTAATAACCCTAATATTTTCATAGAGAAGGAAATAGCTAATGAACTTTATTCATGTAATTATAATATTATCTAAAGATATAGATGAAGAAGACAAAATCAGTAATGAATTAAGTTTATATATTAGAGGCGAATATTTATTTGATATTTCTTCAGCTATAAGACAAATGACTACCCAATCTCCAGATATCAATGTTTGCATAAATTTAAGATTGAGTGTCAATTCTATACGAATAGAAAATAAATATTTCATTTCTTCTAGTTGATTAGTGATTGCCATATGACCAAGGAGCTCTCCATATATAAAATTTTGCTTTCAAAGACATGAGTCTGACATATAGTTCACTGGATGCGAGCGTAATTGGAGTATATTCGAACATGTAAGTATTTTTATAGAGCACATGTTGGTTTTTATGCATGTTTATAGTATAATAATTGTAATGATATTTCAATTACAACTTCATAGTAAAAAAAAAGCAGGATATATCATGTCGCCTCAATGATTAGTTTATTTAAAATATAATAGGGCATTGATTCAGATATATAATCATCGTGATGTGATTGACCCTATTTCTTTTACTGATATAGATGATGCCAATAAGCAGTTAACAGAAAAAATGGATGATGAGCCGGATGAAGATAATGAATTCATTGCTGGAGAGGAAATTTTGATATGAAGTACTATTGCAAATGCTTGTAACAAAAGTTATAACAATTGAGAGCAATCTAAAGGCAAAGAAAAGGAATCTTCATCCAGGCATGACATTGTTGCTATTGAGAATAATAATGATAAGAGTGATGAAGAAGATTATGAAATATGAGATGGTGCTAATGAAGATAATCAAGCTTTTTTTTACCTTTGCTGATGATGGTGATTCCCAAGAAGAGTAGCTTAAATTCTTACAAAATCATTATGCTTAAACAAAATAATTGTAATATTTTGAATTATGAGAGATTGAGGTGTTGATTACTTGAACTTATGCATCACTTTGATTGTCTGTTATTATTATTATTATAGTTTATCTTTCAATTTAACATATTAATACCTATTTTTTATAATTATTTTATATTTTGTGTCTTTCTCAAAATGACGCATGTCGTGTCGATGTGACCCAAAGGTTCGGGTTGTGCATTCTAACCCATTTATTAAACGAAATTGACTCATTTATTGAAGAGGTCGAGTTCAGGTTGATCTGCCAACCGGATTTTGACTCGAAAAGACAAATTATTTTATTTATTGGTATAATCTTCTCATTTTTTTATCAATTAGCTTAAAATTTCTAGTTAACAAGTTAATAAAAATATTATTTTTTAATTAAAATGGGTTATCGAGTCGGGTTCAGGTTGCTAGCGAGTCAAATTCGGGTCCATCTCTTCGACAGGCTTATTAAATCACTTGAGTTCGCATTGATCAGATTTGAGTCGGGTCAATTTTAGGTTGGACCCGAATCCAACTTGTTGACCCATTTTGATACCCCTAGCTATTATTAATGCCAAAAGAAGGAGATCTTTGGCGGTTGAGTGGAATAAATCAATGGGCGATATCGTTGTGGCTCCTAAGATGATGCAGAGTTGTTGAGTAAGTTGATTGGCACTACTATAGATCGCTAAACTGAGAACATTACAGAGAATTCAGACTCTTTCTAAGATGGATATAGAGTGGAGGCATAACCCCACTTTGGGACTTGTGATCATTCCAAGAAAAATGATAAGGTTAGAGGATGAGATGGTGGGTAGATATTCCTCGTAGCTCTACATTGTGTCAAGTTAGTATTTTAATCAAGGATGTTATGGTTGCTTACATAGGTCATTCCCTATCTCGAGGATGGCACTTAGTTGAATTTGATTCACATTTTTTTCTCATTTTGGAAGTGTATAAAAAGATTTGTAGGGTTTCAATATGAACAGCCTCTTCAACTTCTAATTTCCTTCACTCTTGATGTCATTCAAACCGAGATTTCTAGTGTGGCATAGTCTACCTAGCGAGGCTTGAGTTTGAACTAATTTTTGTTCAAAGGAAAGGTTCAAAAGATAGATGAAAAGATGATGCCCAGAGGTTATGGGATGAAGAAGACCTAGTGGAGATCAAGGTTGTAGACATCGAGTTAGGAGGAACACATGGTGGTGAAGTGGCCCAAGAGGCAACTGATTGAAGGATGTTGTTGTAGTGGAAATTGAGATTGGAAAATTTGAGTGAAGTGAACTTGGTAATGAAGGGTTGAAATCACCCATTGATCTCATAAGAAAATTAGCAAACAAGGCAATTAGAGTTAAGAGTGGTGCATTAACGGTGTTGGAGCATTATTGGAGATGCTTGAACTGGTGTTCTTTTGATTATGTAGCATCGCACTTGACATAGGTGGTTGATCTCATCACTAATTGTGAGGTAAGGGGAAAGTAGAGGCACTGATTTGCCATGGAAGGAGAGTAATGTAGATGATGCTTTCGAGCACGGAGTGGTGGTGTTTGGACATAAGGGAGAAATTTTTCCCCAAGTGCTCAGCAAGTTGGTGGAGCCTAGAGACTTCATGGTTTCATTAGAAAAGGTTGGCAAGGTGTTGAGCAATTGTGGGGCCCACCTTGTTGCGGTTTTTGGTGTGGATGAGTAGCATGTGGATTATGAAAATTCCTTACAGGAAGAGGAGCCCCCATACAAGGTGGAGTGGTAGAGGATGACATCTTCAAGACTATGAACATATGCAGTTGGTGATGAAGCGACAACAAGATATGTTGAAGATCTTGTTCAGTAGAATTGATGGCATAGTCGAGGAGATGAAGGGGTTGTATGAATTCCACCAACAAGTGTTGATCCGAATGCTGGGCCAAGCATAGGAGGTTGTTCTTGAGAAAGTTGTCGAGCCTTCAATTGAGATGTATAGAGGAGTTGGACAAGGGGTACTCTAAATCTCTTGCTAGAATGAGAAGTGTCTTGCACCCTTTCTTTGAAAGAATAGAGAGAGGACTATCCATGGTATAATGTTGATGAGATCAACTACTTTTTTTAAGTGGGTGAAGTCTCAAATGAAGTTTGAGCAAAAAAGTGATAAAGAACTTCTTACCTAGGTTTGACAGTGTAGAGGGCCATATAGCACACATCGAGTCATATTTTTGAACAATGAACTCCAAGAAGTATAATATATGGATGCAAATGAAGAGTGAAATACAAAGATCGCATTAGTGGATGTAGTACGACAAAGACATGTATGATTGATCCATATTTCAAAATCCTTTTTTTGTGTGTGTACAACGTGGCTTCCTGAAATTCTGGCTATCTTGGCTAGGAATTATGCTAATTTGGTGTCCAAGGACCATTACCTAAAGTTGGGAATAATGTAAAGGGTTATTAGCAATCGTATGAAGCATGAAAAATGAGGTAGTGTACTTGCAAAAGACCTCTTGAGGGATAGTACTCAAAGGCAAGCTCAAAGGAAGTAATGTAGGTTAGAATTGCTTGTAAGTTTTATACGGTTGTTTATCTTTGTTTTTGTAGTGATCGTGTACTAGAGAGAGAGTATTTGTCCTTTCATCTTCAATCTTCATTTGTTGCCCCTAAGTTCTAGGAGTTTGAAGGGTGACTTCATAGCGACTATTGTGAGTATCTATAAAATGGTGATGCAGAAAGAGGGTTTTAATTCTAGTTTGACTAGCTACTCAAGGTCGATCATTAATATGGAGTTGTTGCAAAGCATCTTAATGAAGGAGAAATTTGCACGCATTCAAAAGAAATATGAAATTTCCATCCGTTTTGAGATGTAACTATCATGAAAGTGCAAGTGACCAAATTTGTTGTTTGGGAAAGATGAACTATCTTGTTGAGATATATTTCGAGGAGGCTTGACTCCTCCATTTCTTGTAGAGTAGAGTGAACTCTTTTAGGGTTTTAAGGATGATCTTGTGTAACTTACTCCCAATACCTTCTTGATAATTCGTGGTTTGAAGGTGATACTTGACCACACAAAATTCCTAAGATAATCTCTTAATTCATCTCTCTTCTAGATTTAGAAAAATGGGGCAGATTTCTATTTTTTGTGGCTCGGCATCTTCGTTGTTTTCAGTCAAAGGGCTGTTGAATTCCTAGAAGGGTGTGCGTGAAAAGTACTCTCTCCTATGCTATCAAAAATGAAATTTCTACATTAAAATCGATTGCGTATACAAGATAGTGTTTAGAGATCATTCACATATCAGTCATCTCAACTTCTTATCTTCTTGGGAAAGGATAGAAAGGGCGCTCTGGAAGGGAATCCCCAAGGGTTTGCTTTCTAGCGTGGACATAAGGTGATGGGGACATCGGTTGGAAAGTCTACCGTCGACGTGGTCGTAGATTGACGGCCATGATCTGCCCGATGTATTTCTGATTATTAGATTGGTCATTTTATTTTGATGTATTTTTATTTCTGCACTTTTCCCTTTTTGCCCTTGTTTGAGGGATTGAGTCTTGTAGCCCCCCGAGGGTATTTTAGTCTTTTATTTTTCATGACATTGTAATGGGCTATATATAGCCTCCTTCTTGTATTTTCATGGTTAATGAATGATATTACAATTTCTTCTTACATGAGTCTTCTTGGAGCTTTCTTTGTAGAAGCTTGAGAGAGAGAGAGGTTGATAACTAGGTGGAGCCTAGGAGAGGCCACCCGTCGTACCCAACAACCACCACCGGTGGTTCTTGGTTTTCCCCACCTTCCCTCTACGTTTACCTTCCGTTTCCACCACAGGTTATTCCTCCACTACCACAAATCGTCGCCTCCTAACTTACCTCCCGAATTTTCCCCCTCCTCCAAGAAACCCGTCACCTTCCCCCCTCATCCCGCCGGCCACCACTTTGGCCGCCGGCCTATCCGCCACCACCACCCTCCCGTCCACCTTTTACCGGCCCGTCTCGTCCTCCCTACGAATTTTCAAATTTTGAAAATTCATTGTGGAAGTTTCCATATTTGCCCGACGCCAAATTAGGAAAGTTTCAATGACGTGTCAAATTCAAATTTGAATTTGGGCGGATTTGAAATTTTCGTCATTAATTCATCGGAGCGGAT
>NW_021318565.1:40311-178734 GCF_001605985.2 Dendrobium catenatum | reverse complement strand
TTAGGAAACGCATAATAGTGTCGCCCTACCCCTCTCCCCTCTCCTATGCCGCGGCCCATCTAGTGGCCTCTCTCCTTTAGATGCCCATTTAAGGTGTTAATGCATTGATCTTTTTTGAATTCAAAATTCAAGATTTTTGCCCTCCAATTTCATTAAACTCGAAAACAAATTTCAATTTGGATTTACTCATGAATCACAACTTACACCTTAACCTAAGCCTCTCCCGTAACCTAGCCGTCCTCTGTGCCGACCCTTTCTCTCACAACCCGTGCGGAAGAAAGATACCGGCCACCTTCCCCCACCCCTCTCTCTTCTCTACCCTCCTGTCAAGCCATAGCTCCATACTTGGATTGGAGATGAAGATAAAATCCGTCCACGTGAAGAATTAACCTATTGACTCATGCACGACGTTTCTTCGAAGAAGGACTACAGCCTTAAAGAGCCTTGTGACGGCAACCAAACTCATTGGAAGAGTAAACGTTTTTTCAACAGGAAAAATTTCTACTCGTAGTATGGATCTCCCTGAGTTAAAAGTTTAGATTTCTTTTCAATACCTCTGAGGTAAAGTATATTGATTTACTTTTGTGAATTCCGAATTCGTTCATAAGGCAGAATTGTGATTCTAATATCTGAGAGATTTTGTCTCTATTTAGTATATGCCTCAGATAAATATGCACAACTTGGAATTTGGGAGTAAGCACCTTACTTGTGTTAATTATAGATATTTTAGTTTTCTAAATCTTCTATTTTTCACTGCTTTAAGAATAATATTGCCAGATATGTGTTTAATAGAACACATGGGTGAATTTAAAATAGTATTGTGCTAAAACATGTTTAACTACTAACATCTCTGAATCATATTGTTAGATTTTTTACATTTGCAAACGTTAGGGATCATGTTTACAATAATATTTCCATATACCTAGCTTGTTTTGGATCTAGTATTAGTTCTCTTTATCCTCATAAAGTATGATAATGAACGCACATTCATGCTATAGACGATATTTAGTAAGTCAAAAAATATTTTTTATAGTTAGATCTAAACATTTAAATTGGTCCGTTTACGTTTGTTGTTTTTAATCGCTTTAACGAGAATCTTATATCAAAAGTTTGCTCTTAAACATTCTTTTTTTGAATTGCATCACTAATAGCATCTCATATTACGTCCATATAGAATAGTTCTATGCTTCAAATGAAATTGGGGCTATAAAGAGTAATAAACGAATGAAATGAATTGTCAAATATTCTTTTCAACACATGGAAAAGTTTCTTCTTCCGTGAAAATTTAGTATGTGTACGATTAAGAATGATAAGATTTCTCGCTATACTAATAAAAGCGATCGTGAGGACACGTCCATCTTTGTTCACAGTATTTTCCATGTATTTTAGGCTAAATCGAGCAAATATGCACTATAGAGATTGCGGCGAAATTCAGAAAACTATATAAAAAGAAAGTGGAGAACGTTAGGCAACTAACTGCGATTTTCTAAACAGGCATATTTGAAGATCCTTTTTAACTATCATCAACTAATACACTTAGGAGATATCGTAAATGGAAGTCAAAATTACTGATCTTTTGAATTTTATAATTTTTCACTCTTTCCCCTATATTCTCATATCTTATATACTCCACTAAGAGTATAATGTCTCATCCCTAAAAAGAAATAAGGATACAATGAGGAAAGAAGATTTCTACGGCAACTACCCATGCTTAGTTATTCACCTTATAAATATATAGAGGTGGATTTGAGCAGATTGAAATAGGATATTAAGAGAGTTTCATAAAGAGTGATCGAGGAAAGATTAATAAGTTCAGGTTAGGACATGTATTTTATACCCAAATTATAAGTAGTTTATGGTAGTTCGACTCATCTAACCAGTTATAAAGTTTCACAACTTTGGGATGAGGGTATTAGTATGTTAGACAACTCCTTTGACTCTCCCTTAATAAGGACAAAAAAAGTGATAAATATTAAGAATATGGTGAAATGGTAATTTAGTCATCACAACAGGAGATTACTGCATGAATGGGTTAATATATGAGTGTATGTATGTTAAATCCCCAAGAATTTCATTGCACAATACTTATTCAAAATATCCATCAGCTGATTTTGATAACTATAGAAGGTGAGTATTGTACAACATAAATGTGATGACGTCTCTCTCTCCGAAAAGACTATGAGAAATGATTACGATACCCAAATTCGCAGTATTTTAGTTAAAAAGTGTTTAAGTCTGTGCATTATATATCCGAAGTTAACGCAATTTCTGTTCCGTACAAAATGCTATCTGAGTCATCAGAGTGTGAAGATTTAAACCATCTCAGCTTATCATAAAAACAAAAATTTAATGAGCGACAATCTCCAGTCCGATCCATTAGGTTACCTATAAATAGAATTCATAAACCCGATCAACTTAAAAGAACTTGCATACATCAAAGTTATCTTCGTCCCATGAATATCCCCTTAAAAGAACGCTTGCTGTCCCTATACGCAATCATCAACGTTGCTCCTAGTACTGCTTTCCTTGATGATGTGAAAGTAAAAGTCTGCGATCACCAGTCGCAACGTCGATAGAATTCCAGTCGCATTCTTTATGCAACAGTCCGGAAAACCGAAAAAATTTTGCTTTTATCTACTGATGAGCTTAACTAAACAAAACATGATTGGAACTTATAATGAGAAAAACTTAAAAATAAATGACAGTTGCTACATCTATGGGCCGGATTGATTTCTAAAGAAGAATGATAACAAAATCCTTCTCGAACATGGAAGAAGACACTACAATAATAGAGTCGGATATATACCTCTCTCGAGACCCAACTTGAGGAAAAAAAAGTTCGCGATATTGCCGAGAAGAAAAAAATAACCAATTAACTACTAAAGATTGATACTCCAAAATAAAGTGATGATTATGAACATAATCTATAAAATGGCTCCAGAAACATCCCGACAGTATAAGCCTTTCCGGCAGCCATATTCTGTTTATGAGATTGCTCAACTCTTCAAGCCTTTTCCAGAACTATGTAAAGTGGTTGCAAGTGTCATTATAATAATATATGAAAGTAAAAACTTCTTATTGATATATGCTTACAATTCAATTTTTTTAGATGTGGATTTTATGATTAAAATGAAATAAATCAAAAATAAAAAGAGAAATACAAGGCAAACAAGTGGGAGAATTTGTGTTACAGAAATATTATTGTGCTTACTTAAAATTGAATTGTTGTGAGGAGGGCTATTAGATTTGCCATTAATCAGTAATGATGCAACTGTCAAAAAAGAAGTTTTTTTAGAAGGAAAATTTATTTGTGAATTAAAATTTTCTTTACTTATAATCAAACTTATCTCAATAAGAGAAGTCACAATATTTTGTGGATAGCATTGAAGATTAAATAAAAAAACTCAACCCTATCAAATATGTACATAAAATTTATGGTTTATGACATAGATAAAGAATTGTTCACTCTAAGATATAGAGGGACTTATTATCCTCTATCCTGTGATGAGTCTCTCATATGTCGTTCTTCTTATGTGACTATTTGTTATCTCATCTTATTATATCCGAAGTCGTTAAATGCAAACACCTCAAATTTCCCCTCATGTGGCCGGTCCCCTCTCTAGCCCTTTCTCTCTCCAATTTTGCCACCTAGACCCTCATTAAATCCCCATTAAACCCTCATTGGCTGCCGCCCAATCAAGCCACCCTTATTGGAATTAATTTGAATTTCAATATGAAAATTCAAATCCCTCCCAGCCCCATGCATGCCGGTGTCCCCTCCATGGGATCTCCCTCCTCTCTCCTCATTAATCTCCCTCCACTTGAATTTGATTTTCTAATTTCAAATTCTTAAATTTTACTAAAATCTGAAACTAATTTCAGATTTTGTATTATTTCCCCTCTCCAAACCCAAACCCTAAGTCCACCAAAAGCAAGCCCCCCTTCCCTTAGTCGTCCCTTCTTCCTTCCCACCTTTTGGAAACCCTCTTGCCTCATGAGCTCCACTCCAAGAAAGAAGAAGGCCTCCCACCATCGACAATCCCCTTGATTAGTGCATGGCCGATCCGGATTGTGATTGTGGATTCCTCTACGACAATCAAAGTTTAGTGAATAGTCATTAATCCATCCTCTTCGATCTTGACCCATAAGTGGACAACTCCGTAGAAGATCACATCAATCACACCTTATTCACGTTGGTGTCATCAATTGAAGATCATCTACCATCCGGAGGTTGGCGGAACATTTGGTATGCACCCACGTCTTTTTCCTCTTTGGCAAACTTTTGTTGGGCTACTACTCTAGGTGTCTTTTCAACTTTGATGACATCGCTTGGTTTGCTAAGGTTCTTTCCCGCTAACCCTTACTAGACGAGCTTGAGTGAGGGAAACTCAAGGTGACTTTTCTAATTGTTAAGTGTGGGATCTCTTGTTTACAATATTTAAGTTTATCTTTATGATTGAGATCATTCTCAAGTGATTGTTATTCTATCTTGTAATTGATTACCTTTACATTATTGATGGCCTTAAGTCTAAGCATCTAATCTTGTGAAACATTAGTTTATATTGCAAAGCTTAAATCAATTTCTTTATAATCTCGAATGCAATTCTGTTGTTTGTTTCACATCAATATTAGTTTTTGTGCATAGTTGGTTTATTTGGTCTCTATCTAACCAAATGTAGAAAGACAACCGTGTAGTTAAGGGTTAAAATAGAAAAGGGAATTGTTCAGCCCGAAATACTGAGTTAGATGTAGCAAACTAATGAGCTCACCAAAAAAATAAATAAATGATGAGCAAACAAATAACAAAAGGTTTATCATTATTTGATGATATTGGTTACATCCACTATTGGGATTTTCTAATTGAAATGCTGATGGGGACATCAGATCATGGAAGGTTTATCAGAGGCGTGGCCGCCGATCTACGATCACGATTGAGTCATTGTATTTTTTATTTATTTTATGTACTTTCTTATTTGTGATGATGTGTCGTGTTTGTTTAATTTAAGTTCCCGTTGTACTCTTTTATTAAGGGATGTCGTATATAAGCCCTGAGGGCGTTGTTATCTTTTCTTTTTTTTTTTTTGAGTCTTATGTAAGAGGCTATTTAAAACCCCTATGGTTCTCTTTGCAAGGGATGAATGATCAAGTAAAATTTTCGTTTCTCTTGTTTGACTTCTCATGAGACCTTGAGAGTTTGTAGTGAAATCCCTAGGAGAGAGAGAATCGCGTAGTACCCACCAACCTAGACAAGTCGGGTTCATGGTTTTCTTCTCTATCTCTTTCCTTTCCCCTCCCACCACTACCACCGACCTTCATTGCATCCAAGCCCTTCTCCCTCCCCAAGCCATCTCCTCTTCCCGACCGAGCTCCACAAACATCCCCACTAGCCGCTGGCCCCTTACCCGAATCCCCTCCACCCACCGGCCCTAGCCCCCTTTCCTCTTTGATTTCCATTGCCTAATTTGGATTGAAATAATTGGGGAAGATTTTGAATTCAAATTTAATCGATTTGAAATATAAAATCTTTCTTAAATTATTAAATCTAATTTAGGAAAGTTTCTAAATTAACCCTATTTGAATTTCAAATTTAAATTGGAGTTAATTTAAATCTTTCATAATTTCTAAACCCCAAATAGGAAGCCCCAATCACTTGCCCCAATCCCCTCCCAACCTCTTGATGCCGCCGGCCCCCCTTCAATAAATCCAATTGGATTTATTTCCAAACTCCACCCTTCCTTATTTAATTCCACTCGCTTTTTGGAAAGTATTTGAATTTGAAATTAAATCCAATCTAGATTTCAAATATTTCATATTTCCTCTTAATCCTTTTTGGAAGGATTCTAATTTAAATCAATCAATCAACTCATGATGGATTGATTAAATTAAATCCATAATTCCAAATACATTGCATCTAGACACTTGCTCCCTTCTCTTGCTTGGCCGAACCCCTCATGCTCCCACCTCTTGATTTCTTTCTCAAATTAAAGCTTCTCCTTTTGGAATTAAAGTGCAAATTAATTCCTAATCCCTCCAATTGAAAATCTGAAATTTATTTCAGATTTTTCACTTGTTCTTCCCTACTTAACCACTACTCCTCCCAAACCCTCTTCCCTTGGCTGACCACACCTTGTCATCCCACTTCAAGTTGAAGAGAAACTTTTTTCTCTTCAACAAAGTTCGAGACTACTAGCACCCCTTGGAGGAGATCTTCATTTAGCATCCATGAATGGCCGATCTCGACATTGATTACAGACTTGCCTACGACGAGCACGGTTTCGTAAGCATTCTTCATTTAACCTTCTTCGACGTCAACCCGATGATCGATCATATAGTTGTAGATTACATCAAACGCATCTTAGACACCTTGGTGGAAGCGATTGAAGAACAACTTGAGGTCGTCGAGTGGAAAATTGTCGTTGATCCTTGACGGAGGTTCTACTTTTTCCTTTTCTCGTATTACTTAAGTCTAACCCTTTCTTGTAATTTGATTGTAGTCACAAAGGGCGTCTTCGCTTGCTTTTGCTAAGCTTAGTAAACATAGAAATTTGAGCGCATTCATTTGCTTCTAATCTCATTGTTAGACTAGGGATTTTGTTAAAACTACTACTATGAGATGATATTATTTTCCTACGATATTTTGAAGTTTCAAATATTTTGTTATGCAACTTAGCCTAAACGTTAGTGATCCCTCTTACGTTTTGATTCGTCGTTCTAGTTGCTAGTAGATTTATTTGTTATTTCTCTAATCAAGAAGTTATGCAAAATATTAACAAAAATCATTGCAATCATCATAGTTCTACATCATCTGGTATGAGAGCATGGTATGCTCTCTTTGCATGTGTTAGGATCCTTGGTAGAATTTTCTTTCAAGCATTTTAGTCATTCCACCATTGCATTTGTGTCATTTTAGAAATTGTTAGGTTGCTGTCCTTATCTTTTTCACAATCATTTTGCAAGGCATAAGTGTGTTTTAATCATATAAGTTGCTTCCCGTTACATCCTAGTCACTTTAGGTGTCCCGTAGTAGATCCCGAAGGACCCGAAACAACTAGGAAGGACCTTAGACTTGTTGGTCAGCCAAATGAACAAAATGAATCAGCAACTCAAAGAGAACCAATCCGACCTAGCTGAACTTCGTAAGAACACCACTGAGCAATTTGACACACTTGAACGAGCTAGAGAGCACCCTACTCCTTACACCCCATCTAGACCACCTTCTATGTATGGGGATGACACTTACCCGGATGAGAGGCAACACCGTGCCAATCATCGAGCTCCTTACCATGGACATGACCCACGTCATGATCTTGATATACCACCCATGAAAAATATTAAAGTTGATGCTCATACCTTTGATGGCACACTCGATCCTTAGCTCTTCTTGGACTGGGTCAAAGGTATGGACAGTTTCTTTAAGTGTTATAACATCTCCGAGGCTAAGAAGGTTAGTTTTGCGGAGATGAAGCTCACGGGTAGGGCGAATCAATTTTGGGCCAACTTAGAGAGCCTTAGGGAAGCTAGGAACGATTACCCCATTACCGATTGGCGGGAACTCAAGCAGAAGTACTTGCCTCCCTCGTACTTCCCCAGATTATTGGACAGGTGGAATAGGTTGACTCAAGGAAACAAACTAGTTGAGTACATCGCCTCTTTTGACGACTTCCTCATTCGCTGCAAAGGGGAGACCTCTACCACCCCGGCGCAGATCTTATCTATATTTTGAACCAGGTTGCGAGAGGGCCTTCACAATGAGCTGTTTGTCCTGTTTGCCTGGAGCATCACTACACTGGAGAATGCCTACAGCCTAGTGCTTGATTTAGAGGAGTCCCATTCACAGCACCCGAGCCGTTCCCATGATTCTAGGCCCTCCTACAGACTTGCTGGTAGTTACACCCCACACACTTCTGCTACCCTACCCACTTATAGGAGCACGACCCGACCACCCACGGGTCCCTCAATCTGATTTTAGAAATAAACCTCCCACCCTGGATACCCCTCGGTCCAGTCCCGGGACCAAGTGCTTTCGATGCCAGGGGTATGGGCATATCGCTTCTCAGTGCTCCAGTCCCTATAAAATCTCGATCATCAAGGAGATTATTGAGGACGATCTCTAGCCTGAGGTTGATCAGGTTCACTAGATCGAGGATGAAGGCGACTACTTCGAGGAGGATGACGACACTGTGGTCCTCCATTGCCTTCAAAAATTGGATACCTCTCCCATATGTGTGGTGAGATGTGCGCTATCCCACCCGACGCCTATGGATGACTAGCGTAGGACCTCGATTTTTCACACCTAGACCAAAATCAAAGACAAGAACTGTAAGGTCATCATGGATAGTGGTAGTTGCATAAATGATGTTTCCTCCAGCATGGTGTCCAAGTTGGGTCTTTTTGCATGGGTCAACTCCACTACCTTGGAGGTTAAGGAACGAAGCTTCGTACCTATCTCCTTTGCTGATTACAAGGAGAATGTTTTGTGCGATGTACTGATAATGAATGTTAGACAAATTCTTTTGGGTCTCCCCTGGATCTATGATAACGATGTCTACATTTTTGGGCGTTCGAACACCTACGTGTTCGAACATGCGGGCAAAAAGTTTATGCTTTTGTCATCGCAGCCCCGGGTTACGAATGACTCGAAATCCAACCCCATTAAGTCCAAGAAAGGATTGAATCTTGTTACCGCCAAGGTTCTAGACGTTGAGGTAGCCCAAGGCGCACCCCTTTACACCTTAGTGGGTCGAGAGATTCCCGCCGAATCTGATGAACCTATCCCTCAAGAAGTTCAGCCTATTTTGGGACAGTATGCTGATGTCTTTCCCGACGATCTTCCAGATCAGTTACCTCCACTTAGAGACATTCAGCATACCATAGACTTCGTCCCTGGAGCCTCCCTCCCGAAACTGCCACATTATGGCATGAACCCCACAGAGCATGCCGAGCTTAAGAAGCAGGTTGATGAGTTACTGCAGCGAGGTTTCATTAAGGAGAGTCTTAGTTCCTGCGCGGTGCCGGCCCTTCTTACACCGAAGAAGGGCGAATTTTGGAGAATGTGTGTCGATAGCCGTGCTATTAACAAGATCACTGTCAAATATCGATTCCCTATTCCGAGACTGGATAATATGCTCGATATGATGACGGGTGTCATATTATTCTCCAAAATTGATCTCAAAAGTGGGTACCAGCAGATTCGGATCCGACCCGGAGATGAGTGGAAAATTGTCTTCAAGATAAGGATGGTCTCTACAAGTGGTTAGTCATGCCTTTTGGGTTAAGTAACGCCCCAAGTACCTTCATGAGGATCATGACTCAACTGTTGTGCCCATTTATGGGAAAGTTTGTCGTCGTCTACTTTGACGACATTCTTATTTACAGCCAGTCGATAAGCTAGCAGTTGGACGACTTAAGGCAAGTTCGTGAGGTCTTAAGGAAGGAGCAACTATATGCCAATCCTAAAAAATGTACCTTCCTTGTAGACCGTGTCATCTTTTTTAGCTTCATCGTTTCAGCCCAAGGGGTTTCCGTAGACCCCGAGAAGGTGAGGGTCATTGTGGAATGACCTGTCCCTCAGAACATCCGGGAAGTCCGCAGCTTCCACGGATTAGCTACCTTCTATAGAAGATTCATTCGAATTAGCACTATCGTATCTCCTATCACTGATTGCTTAAAGAAGGGTGATTTCCACTGGACCCCAGCAGCCATCAGAGCTTTTGATGAGATCAAGCAAATGATAG
The DNA here is from genome assembly GCF_001605985.2 of Dendrobium catenatum. Taxonomy (NCBI): domain Eukaryota; kingdom Viridiplantae; phylum Streptophyta; class Magnoliopsida; order Asparagales; family Orchidaceae; genus Dendrobium; species Dendrobium catenatum. The sequence continues at coordinate 169,000 of NW_021318565.1, read as the reverse complement.
TGGAAGCACCAGTGATGAGACTTCCTGATTTCTCCAAAGTCTTCGAAGTGACCTGCGACGCTTTGGGGGTCGGAATTGGAGGAGTGCTGGACCATTTAAAATACTTAAGAAAATTAACGATAATGCTTATGTAGTAGATCTGCTTACATATTTCAACATCAATCCCTCTTTTAACATAGAAGATTTAGTTGCATATGAAGGTCCTGATTTTAACCCTTCAAATCCACTCATACAGCAGCATTGTGTGACCCCAACATGTGAGATCCCAAACCTACCTCCACTACCAAATATTCCTAAATCACCCATGACTAAAAAGGTGGACGCGATCTTAAGTGATGATATCATATCCACAAGAGAAGGTGGACTAAGGAGATACTTGATCAAGTGGAAAGGAAAGCTCGAGTCAGAGGATACTTGACTGGATCGCAAGGAGTTGCAGCAGATTGACCCGGATGCACTAGAGATCTACGAGAGCACCAGAGACACTTACTCGACGGTGTCGAGCTTTCTCCCAACCCGGGAGAATGATGGGGACATCAGATCATGGAAGGTTTATCAGAGGCGTGGCGCCGATCAATGTCCAGTCAATCCCCCACTATGAAGTTCATGCACAAGTTGTCATCTTAAAGAATTTTTTGTTATACAAAGTCTAGATCCCTTAAACAAAAACCCTTGATGAATAACAAACTGAGCAGAAGTATCAGTTTAAGAAGCAAGACAAGAATCTCAAATATTCTTAAAATCAGGGTCATTTGCATAAGTATCTTTCAAAAAATCTCAATAAATGAGATCTCCTGCTTAAAGCATCAACAACCTTGTTTAAAACACCAGTTTTATATTTGAAATGAAAAGTATACTCTTACAAAAAGGAAACCCACTTAGCATGCCTCTTATTCAAATTTTTTTAAAAGCCCAGAAAACGAAGTGCTTCATGATCAGTATTTAAAACAAATTCCCGTTGAATCAAATAACATCTCCAGAATTTCAAAGCTTGAACAATAGCATAAAATTCTAAATCGTAAGTATAATATTTGGTTCGAGCATCATTCAGTTTTTCACTAAAGTAAGCAATATGTTTTCCTTCTTGACTAAGAATAGCACCAATACTAACATGAGAAGCATCGCAATCAACTTCAAAAATATTTTTAAAATTTGGCAAACTAAGAATGAGAGCTTGACTCATTTTTTTCTTAATGAATTCAAAAGTTTGTTCAGCTTGAGGTACCATCTAAATATTCCCTTCTTTAAACAATCAGTAATATAAGCAATCAGAGAACCGAAGTTCTTAATAAACCTTCAATAAAAAGAAGCCAAACCATGAAATCCTCTCACCTCACTTATGTTTTTAGGAGCGGGCCAACTTTGAATTACCTCAATTTTTATCGGATCAACTTTTATCCCCTCAGCAGAAACAATAAAACTCAAAAATGTTAAGCTCGAAGTCATAAAGGAACATTTTTTGAGATTGATGTATAGCTTTTGTTCCCTTAGAGTTTGCAACACTTGCTTCACATTTAAGATGTTCAGAAGATTGAACATTATAAATCAAAATGTCATCAAAATATACAACTACAAACTTGCCAATAAAAGGTCTCAAAACATGGTTCATAGTTCTCATAAAAGTGTTCGGAGCATTTGAAAGCCTAAAAGGCATCACAAGCCATTCATACAAACCTTCTTTGTTTTAAAAACAGTTTTCCATTCATCCCCAGGCCTTATTCTTATTTGGTGATACCCACTTCTTAAATCAATTTTAGAAAAGCTTTTTGCACCTCTTAGCATATCTAGCATGTCATCTAACCTAGGAATAGGAAAGTGATATTTAATGGTGATTTTATTTATTGCCCTACTATTCACACACATTCTCCACGTTCTATCTTTTTTTGGAGTTAGTAAAACAGGCACAGCACAAGGACTTAAACTTTTTTTAATTAAACCCTTTTCTAACAAATCAGTCACTTTCTTAAAAAGTTCAGCATGCTCAGTTGGACTCATCCTATAATGAGGTAAATTAGGTAAAGTTGCTCCAGGAATTAAATCAATACGATGTTGAATATCTCTCATCGGTGGAAAACCTACAGGCAGTTCTTCAGGTGATTAATCAGAAAACTCATTGATTAAAGGTCAAATTTCATTAGGAATTTGAAGAACATAATCAGTTTCTTTTCCCAAAAACCAAGTAAGCTACTTCAGAGTGTTTCAAATCATTTGCATTCAAAAGCAATTCAGGAGTGCTTATTTTGGCAACTTTGTTATTTTTAGCACGTGAATCAGGCACATGTTTTTGAGGATAGAGAGTGAATTCCTTATTGTTTTGAATCAAAGAGTAAATGTTTTTTTCCCCGTTGTGAATAGTTTTGTTATCAAATTACCAAGGTCGACCCAACAGAATGTGACAGACTTCAAGAGGCACAACATCACAAGTAACTTGATCTTTAAAAGACCCCTCAATTATTAAATTGACAACACATTGCTTTGTGATAGGAACCTTACCTCCCTCCTTAAACCAAGAGATTTTATAAGATTTGGCAAGTGGTTTGGACTTTAATTTCAGCTTATCATCCACTATCTATCATAAGAGTGCAGATTTTCCCTTCAACTGTACAAGTTGTTTTGAAAATATTTCTTCTAAGCCACTTGTCCTCGTTGTCAGTTTTTGTTGTTAAGACTTGTCGGATTACCAAAAGTTCTTCTCCTTCATCTCCCTCAACATCTATTTTTTCTAATTCTATGTCATTTTCATTTTCAGAATGATTTTCCTCCTCTTCCTCAACTTCTTCGTCATTTTCAATGTAGTTATTTCTAAGTAGATTATTTTTTCTTCAAGCCGCAGAAAGATGGTCATAGAGCCCACATTTGTAGCATGGTCCAATTACTCTAGGTTGTTCAGATGGTTTATATCCCATAATTCCTTTTCCTTTATCAGCATTTTGATTTTCAAAATATTTAACTTTAGTACCCGATGTTCCCACAGAAGTTTGAGATTGAATCTTAACCCTGCCAGTTGGTCGCCGCTTATAAGTTTCTGTTATCTTGTTATGACCCCTTTCTCTTTGATGTTGCTTTTCAAGTTTTAATGTCATTCGATATGCCTTGTTAACTTTTATTACATTATGCAAGTTTAATTGATCCTGAATTGTCCACTTAAGACCGTTAATGTATCTTGAAACAGTTTTCTCTTCAGACTCATCTAAATCATTTTTTTATTGAAGTTTGTAAAACAGTTCAGTGTATTCTTCCACAGTTTGAGTTCCTTGTCGCAATTTATTGAATTCTTGAAAGAGAGTTCGTGCGTGATCAAACGGTAAAAATTTTTCCCTCATTTTTTCTTTCATCCGTTCCCAGTTTTGTATCTTTTCTTCCCCACGCCTAAGTCTGTTATTTTGTAAGTTTTTCCACAACGTAAGAGCATGACCGTTTAATTTTAAACTCGCAAATTTTACCTTTTCTGTTTTTAGGAATTTTTTTACAATAGAAAAATTGATCCATTTTCTCAAGTCATTCGAGAAATAGATCAGGTTGCAATTTACCCTCAAAGTTGTGAACATCAATTTTAATCCCAAAATCCCAATTTCGTTGTTCCCTATTTTGATTCCTAGGGACTTCTTCTTCGCTTTTAGACGTTTGGACATGTTGTTGATTAACATTAAGATTTGTAAGGGTATTAGCCATTTCATTCATCTGATTTTGCAAGTTTTTGTCATTCCCCCGGATTATTAACCATTTTAGAACTTAAAACAAAGAAAAGGACACACAAACCAAGGATATTCTAACTCGCTCTGATACCAAGCCTGATGCAAGAAAACTAGAGAGAAAAGATAAGTTGGAGAACACCAGGACAAAATATAAACCAAACTCGATTCAATTATAGCTTGCAAATAACCAAACAAACGTTCGAAGAAACAAAAGCCAAACCAAACGAAACAAAATAAAATCATAAAAACGCTATCCTCAGTATAACCGTATAGCGGTTTCGTCACATGCAACGAGAGTAAAAAATTATAATAAAATTGTGCTTAGGCTTGCAAACCGAGGGTCCACCACCTCAAAAGAGTCCAACGTTCTACCAAACTCCTCTGGCAAATGTCTCCAAATTTCAGCCAACGTACAACTTCCAAAGCAAAAGAAGAAGGATACAGGTGGAGTGGAACTTGCGTAGAGAAGAAGAGATTAGAAGCCAAGACGAATTAGAGAGGAGAAAAGGGGAAGTGGAACAAGCTCTCAAGCTTTTCCAAGGAGAAACCCTCAGGTTTTTGTAGAGTTTTTATTCAGCTTTTTCAACAACTTTTTCCATCCCAAAACAACTTTATTTTATAGGCAAAACAAGGTAGATAAACAGCCATAGCACCTCCAACCAAATCCAATAAGAATTGGGGAAATGAAAGGCCAAAAGACACATAACAGCCAGCAGATTTTTTGAATAGAAAACAAGGAAACAAGCCACGGAAAACCCCACCAGCAGCCACAGGAAACCAACCAGCAAGGGACTCGAAGAGCCAGCACAAGAGACAAGGCAACAATTCACAGGATAAACAGCCAGGAGGGGAAAACCGAGAGAGAGGACCACGGGAACAGCAACAGCCAACTGAAACTGAAAAGACAAAAGGAAGAGAAGAGACACAAGTCCCTCCACAATAATGAGCTTGTATAGAAGCATACATTTTTGATTTAATGAGCTAGAAAGTGCATTTATTCCCCCAATCATTGAGCTAAATTTCAGCTCAAACATTAATGAGCTAACATCAAGTACAATCCAGAATTTTGAGCTCAATACCAAGCAGCCAAGGCCCACCCGAGAGCAGCAATATCTCCAAACCGAAAACAACAAGCAGCCAAGGACAAAATGGACCCAAGTGCAAGCAAACCCAAGGCATGCCCTGCCCAAACACTTTCCTACCATGTTCATTGGATGCCCAACCATCATAGGATAGCTTAAAAAATATAAAACACAACTAACATTGTTCAAAATACATTAAAACAAAAATAAACTAAAAACATGAATGCATCACTCGTCATCTTAGTTGTTTTCAGTCAAAGGGATGTTGAATTCCTAGAAGGGTGTGCGTGAAAAGTACTCTCTCCTATGCTATCAAAAATTAAATTTCTACATTAAAATCGATTTCATATACAAGATAGTGTTTAGAGATCATTCACTATTAGTGAGCTCAACTTCTTATCTTCTTGGGAGAAAGGGCGTGCTCTGGAAGGGAATCCCCAAGGGTTTGCTTTCCAGCGTGGACATTAGGGCTTCAAAGGGAGTGGGTCAACCTTGGTGTTATCGTGATAGTGAAGTGCATAGAGATGAAGGATAAGTTTCTCGCCAAGAGGCCGTCGTTACAGACCGAGAAGCAGAGCACATAGATGGATTCAAAACCAAAAAGAAGAGGAATGTTGGCACTATCATTTCTAAACAGGCATATGAAGATCCTTTTTACTAACATCGACTAATTAAAAAAGAATGGAGCGAAAATATGACTTACATAATTTCATTTCTAAGTGCAACAGAAGAGGGTTTGGAACCTCTTAGTTATCACCTATAAAGGATTGAGAAGGAGAGGAGAGTGATGCGGAAATTATCCCATGCTGTTTTTCCCAATAATTAGGGGCCACTAACCAGTTAGTTCACAACTGGGATGAGGGAAGTTTAGGACCTCCTTGACTCTCCCTTAATAGAGACAATAAAGTAGATAGGGATGAATTTCCCAAGGAGATTCTGCAATGGCTTGATGATGTTAGGTCATGCACTCTTCAAATTTCACACGTGTCTTAAGGGGAATTGAACTTTAGTTCTCTCGGAAAGACTATGGAAGATCAGACCCAATCGCAGATTGATTGGTCGTCATTTAAGAACCATTTCATCGACAATTGCTAATCATCACGAGAACCAGCTATCATAAACAATTCACTCCAAGTTGTTCTTTAGAAGTCATACCCGATCAACTTAAAAGAACTGCAAAAGTTTCTCGTTGAATTACAGAGGTGCAAGCTCACAGTTGTAGAGTGCTTTTGAGATGGAAATAAATCTACCGAACAATTTATTGCCATTATAAAGGTGATAAACAAAAAATTTGCCTACGTGAGCTGAACTAAAAAAACATGATGAAACTTTTGGATCATAATGCAGTGCTACACTCTATGGTGTTCGAGAAGAATGATAGATCTGTCACTGAGAGCCACCAAAGAATAAAGTTGAGAGAAAATTGCATATTGCCAAGAATAAAATCACCTTTCTAAAAGATTGAATGAAAACTATGAATGAATTGCGCTAGCTCGTACCAAGAGGATTACCTCAACTCTTCAAGCCTTTTCCAGATTAAGTGGTTGAGCTAAAGAGAAAAACCTTCTATGAAGCTAACTATCATTGTTGTGGATGATAATGAAATAAATCAATAATAGAGAAATACAAGCAAACAGTGGAGTGTGACGATTATTGGCTTCTATTGATTGAGGAGGGCTATTAGATCCTAACAGTGCACTGGTCAAAAAGAAGTTAGAGGAAAATTTATTTGAAAGCTTACTTTTAACTATTTTACGTTAGATGAAGATAAACTCAACCCTATCAAGTATGTAACATAATTATGGATGAATGAATGAATGAATGAGCTTATCTTTCTATATATTATCTCTTGTACTTGTTTTAATAGGGTTTAGGCAAGTGGACCATTATTAGTGATTAAGGTGAGTGGAAGCTCAAAGCCGGTCAAGATCTCTAACCATAGGAAGTTGATGATCAACTTTACGATTGATCAAGTGAAAGGTTCGACTTCAACCCAGCTAGTGACAAGGACTAGCATAAATCTCCTCTACAAAGAAGTCATTCGGAAAGTTCTGACAAAATCCATCCCCCTCATGACAATGGTCAGAGAATCATAATGGGGTGGAGTTGTTGGCTAGGTTTATTTTATCAGCCTTCCCTAAATTTGACATTTGACTCGCTTCTTCAAGTGTTCGATGGCAATTTGATGCCTAGAAGGCGGGTAATACAATTGTTGAATGCCTTTCTTGTCAAGTTAACACCTTTTGAATTACTATTACGCAGACATGAGTGGAGCTATCCACTTTGCTTCAGCTTTCAGGCACAAGCATCTTAAGTTGATGTTAGAGTAGGACTTCTTCATGTATAAAGTAACATGCAACTTTGTAATGAAGAGCTCAGTCATCTTCTTGATGTCGTAGTAAAGTACTAGATGAAAGGTAATTAAAGACCAATGAATATCGCCTTTCCTCCAAGTCTACTTGGATCATTTTGCCCCCTTCAATGGCAGGGAACTCCAACTCATTGTGCTGGGAAGTCGCTTGCTTGGTTATCTCATACAGATATGTGGGTGATTCCAATTTTGTATTAATCCTATATTAATCCTACATATAGGAATTAAGATTATGGAAATTCAAAATGAATATAGGTTCAATTTTAGATTTAAATAAACTCCAATAAAATTAGGACAAACTTTTGAATCTATTTTTATGGAAGATAAAATTGTATTTATTATCCATAAAATTTGTTTTGAAATTTGTCATTCTCTTACAGAAAAATTTGGGTTATTTCAAATTAAAAATCCTTTTCTATGCATTTACAATAGTGTTTGATACTCGTTCATATAAGTCTCTTTTATGTTTGTTTGTTTATATAATTCAAAGTTGAGCAAAAATTTTAAACATCAGCACATAAATAAACATGGTTGAACATTGATGCAACTGTTCATAAGTTCTTCAATATGCTTATTTATTATTTAATAAGTAGCTCACTAAGAGTTTAATATTGTGCTCATTTAATGATGATTTTGTTGTTTGCTTGATAACCTTTTTATGTTCTTGTATTAATTTTCTTATGTACTAAGCACTTCAAAAGTTAATTATATTTTTCCAAGTGTAAGAATGAAGAAATATTAAGCAAACAGCTTTATCAGCATTTGATAATGAAAACAAAAATTAAGCAAATGCTATGTGGATGATTTACAAATTAATTTTATTTTTAAATTAAGATTTGATAATGAAATTATTAAACAAATAATTAGATTGATAGATTAAAAATCAATTTTTGTTATTCATAAAACATTAGGAATATGTGAGTGAAGGATTGTCCATTGTTAAAAACTTACAAAAACATTTATTATTAGCAGTAAGATCTTGTTCAAATGATTAGCTTCATATATATAGTTAGATATGCTCAATTAAAGCAAATTAAAAAAAATTAATACATAAGTTTGAACAAAATTTTGAAACTCAAAATTTTTGCGTTCATTTACGGCCAATTCAAGATTCTTAAGCCATTAACATCAACCTACCTGTATCTATTTTTAGCTTTGCTCATTCTTCGTTCTATTAGCTTATTGCTTGCATTTTTATTTTTATTATCCTAAAAGATTTTAGTGATGGAACTCTCACATTTTGATCATTTTATAGCAAATGTTAAGTGGAAAATTGAATTTGAAGGTCGAATGCGATTTAAATTTTAGCTTGGCCGTATGAAAATATTTGGAATCGAGTTCCTATCAAATTTACTGAACATTTCCTGCTTTCTTCAGGGACCTGAAAGCTGAAAATGTTCTCCTTGGTTCAGAAGGGAATTGGAGATTATGTGACTTTGGCAGCACTTCCACGAATCACAAGTGCTTTGATAAACCAGAAGAGATGGGTATTGAAGAAGACAATATTAGAAAGCACACTACTCCTGCATATAGAGCGCCTGAGGTTTGACGAGGAAACTACCTTTCCGAGTTTGAAGTTCTTATAACTACTTCGGGTTTTTTATTAAATTTCGATCATCGCAGATGTGGGACTTGTATAAAAGAGAAATTATCTGTGAGAAAGTGGATATTTGGGCAAGTAAAATCACTCTACGTCTTTCTTCTGTTTTTCTTTTTAACTTTCCAGTTTCTTGCAACTTATATGAATTTCTGAGTAGGAACGTAGCGGTTCAATGATGATATCCTTTTTATGGAAAAAAAAACTGTTCAATTTTTGCATTTTCAATTTGATCACTTGTTCAGTTAAAATATATAAATTTATTACTTTTGCAAGTATGCTTTTACTAAATAGTATGCCCCTATGTACAGGCTCTTGGATGCCTGCTGTACAGAATATGCTATTTCAAATCTGCTTTTGATGGCGAGTCTAAACTTCAGATCTTGAATGGAAACTATCGCATTCCAGAGTTACCAAAGTACAGTGCTTATGTTACAGGCTTGATCAAAGATATGCTAGAAGGCTCTCCAGGTGCCAGGCCAGACATCTCTCAGGCAAGAGCTTTGGTTGATTGACTGTTTTTCTTCATCTGGCTAGGTTTGTTAGTTTTGCATCTGCAGCAGCGGGATAGAGGTAAAGTAGCTAGTTTTTCTTCTTCTTCTTCTTTTCTATTTGTTAAACTTTTCCTTTAACAGGTGTGGTTTCGTGTTAATGAATTATTACCTTCGGAGTTGCGAAAACACTCGACTAACTGTGTTCAAACTGCATCAACTGTTAAAATGCACCCTTCTATCTCAGATGTGAATAATAAAGGTTAGGTGGTGATAGCTGTTGGGTCCTCAAGTCCTTATCATGCATGTCTAGCTTGAGAATTAGTTCTAAAGGCTAGTTCTTTTTAACAATTAATGTTTCGTTTGCGACGGCTTTCTTTCTGCTTCTTAAAAGCAACTTTTTATTATAAAATTAAAATTTTTTGTACTAGACAGCTGCTTTAAGAAGCAGAAAGAAAGTCGTCTCAAACGAAGCTTAATTTTCTTAAGATCTTAACAACTGATCATGCTATGTTAAACTTAGTTCTATGGACCACAATTGAAACCAGCAAATTCACTTCCAATAGGTAAGGAGATTTTTTGTGAGCATTGCTCTAAAGTGTTTTGTGCAGTAAGCTAGTATTATTGCTTTGTTTTGTTTACTATTTTTTTATACTGATTAATAACGAACAAAATATTAGCTCACCTAAAATCTTTCAAACAAATGGAACTTAATGTAGGCATATCAATATAATATTTCCTTGCCTTTAGTATATAGACCTTTTTGGTACCATGCCTATTTAAGTCTATTTTTAGAAATAATTGTATGTTGTGAATTTGCAGGTACATTTAAGAAGACTCCCGTTATACCAAAGAGGAGCCCCCCTCCTCCACCTTTAAGGGAAAAGGTTGGTAAAATCTCACCTCAATGTCATGTAGAAAATCGGCCAAGTCCTTCCCATGGCTCTCCAATGGTGCTTGGGAATGAGAGCGCCTTGGGTACATTTTGGTCTACCCAGTTTACAAAGGATTCAGAATCTGTGGGGGAAAAAGGCTTATTGTTTGATGAAAAACCAATGAGTCGAACTTCCAAGCAAAGTCAAGCTAAACTGGGAAGAATAAACAGCCCTTCCAAAGAAGAGCAAGCTCAGCCTACTCAGGTTAGCGTGTACAAGGGGGTTGAAGATGTCCAAACTGAGGACTTGCAAATAAGGTTTTCGCCAGAGAACAAATTATCCTTTCAAAATAAGACATTCAGTGATTTTGTTGTTGATTTCAACAAGACAATTTCTGGAAATACTGCTATGAGCAATAGCATCAACAAATCAAGGAGGGAGGAAGAGTTGGAGACAGAGTTGGAGAAGCTGAAGGAGCAAATTAAACAAGTGAACTTGAAGAAAACAGAAGTGACATCCAAATTTGAAAAGCTCTCAGCCATTTGCCGCTCCCAAAGGCATGAGATACAGGAGCTGAAGCTTACCTTAGCAATAGCAACTTCTTCATCGTCAAAAGACTGTCCTCAAAGTCTCGCCTACTTCAATGGAAGCCCACAATCCGACACACTGGTATGGATTTATATCTTATCTATAGTTCTCCTTTCTTTGATGCTACAACTTCTCAAGTATTTATGATGCTCTTACAGTCGTGGGAAAATATTGAGGGAACTGTTTTGGAGCCCCAGCGAGGAATGCTTTCCAGCAACATTTACCCAGATCCCAAACAATGGCAAACTTTCGCAGATGAGCCTAAACAAGAGCTAATGCCTAATACAAAGCATTCAAAATCCAGTAGGACAAATCATGACCATCACAGCAGCACAAAACAGCATGGATCAAGCTCTACCAGAGATGATTGGGGCTTTGAGCATGTTGGCTTCTCCGTTTCCTCTTCCTCCAGCTCTGATACCTTCAGGTCTCCAGTTCTTGGGAGTTCTTCACAGAGGATTGCAGCCACCAGAGTCCAGAAGGTCGATTCTACCCAGCCGGCTGGATGGGCTGGTTTCTGAATCATCCTCTATACTGGGAGAAATTATTAGGTTCGGACATCGGATAGAGAGAATCATCCAGATTTTTTTCTGTTTACAGTAAAAGCATAGTTACTGTAACAGCTGTGCTTTGACTGCATTTTTACTGTAGGCAGAGAGAAATTTGTATGATTCTCTCTATCTGGTGTCGGAACCTAGTAATTTGTCATATAATACTGGTAGTGTAACCAAAGAAGTGACGGCGTCCCTTCAAGGTATGTATAGGCTTCTACCATGTTGTTCTGTTCTATTTTATGAGAAATAGAGTCATTGTCATTTATACAGATGGGCAAGCAATCCTACAAGCTTGGTGCCCATATCACATGGTATAGTGTTTTGTTATATATTTTTCACTTCAAGCAAAATATGATATTTCAGATATTTGATTGTTGAACAACAAATGAAGCATTAATGGCGATGTCTGCCACTGGCTTCCATATCAAACAATTTGAAAGATGGTATTATTCAACATAGCATGTAAAATCAATAAGTGATATTATTTGAATACTAATATTCAACATAGTATGTAATTATTTGTAATTATTTATAATTTTTTTCATTTTTTATTTTTATAGTAGTATTATATCAATTATATACATAAAGAAATATTTGATTATGTTAATAATAAAATAAGTATTCAACTCTTTTAAAATATCAAGAATAGGCATTATAAATTATAAATTTTTTATTATTTTATGTGTTTTCTTTTTAAAATAAGAAATTCAAATAAAAAAATTTTAAAATTGTCAATGTCAGCCTCAAACACAAATGAAAATAAATGTGAGAAAACATTTAAAAAGTCTAATTTTTGCCCCTATTAAAAAGAAATTTCGACTCCACCACTCTGAGAATATATATATGTAGAACAAGCTCCAAGTGCTTTTTTTGGCGATCTATATAATTTGTAAGGAATTTATTACCGTTTTATGCTGTTTATTTATATTTGTTATCGTTATTGATTCATTGCATATTGATTTATTTGGTATCACACCAGTGTTCTGATTTTATTTCCAATTACATATATTGTTATATGATATATTTCATATCACTGCAATTCTCAAAAATATAATGAATATATAATTATTTAATTAATTTTTTAAGTGTTAAAAATAAATACAAATTCATTTAGATACTCAGTTCACATCTCTTGTGAATGACATATATCAATCAATTATTATAATAGAAAGTTCCTTGGATGGAATCTTAGGTTTCATTTGGTACAGTTTTTTTTTTTTTTTTTTGAATTTTTAAAGCTGATTTAGAAAGCAATAAAAAAATTGTCCCAAATAAAGTCTTAATTATAATGTGCAAACCTAAGCTACTTAAGAAGAGTTAGAATTTGCTCAAGATGAATTATTAAAATAATATATTAGGTAAAAAAAGTTGCAGTCATCACTTTAAAAAGAACATGCTAACTTAGGCTTCTTTTGTGGCAAAATTATTACGTGCGGATACCAGACATCATCCGGAGGCCAATCAGGACGCGCCACATCACCAATTTATGGTGTACCGTCACTGTGTATTGGTGTATATCAGGTGAAGTGGCACATCCTGATTGACCTCCGGTCGGTCCGATGACCGCACATAATAATTTCTCTCTTTTGTGATAGTTTTTAAACATTACTTTTTTTGCTGCTTAAAAAAAAATTATACTAAAAATTACTTTAAAAAATAGTAAAAAAACTATCGTAAGCCTTAGATATATACTTTTTATAATACAAAGTATGAAAATGACATATTTGACCTCATAATAAAAAATTTTAATGATGCATATGAATTTAATATTGAAATATAAGCTAAATTTGTTATCTCCACAATACACAATGTTGAAGGCATGACAGAGTGCACCCACATCACTCACACTCACATGGCTCAAATGTAACTATCATATTCTTTTATGCATCAAACAATTATGTGATAAAAATCTTGATGATGACAATTTTTTATATCAAATTGTGCTATAGAGTAAATGTTACTATTGTGTTTATTGGACACAAGCATTATAATGTTTATTTTATAATCATCATTTGATATAAAGTCAAATATTATTAAATGTTTATTTTCAAAATAAATATTTATTTTCTACTACTATGGCAAAGATATTTATTTTACATATCTTCCACATTAATTCAATACTTTATTCTTTAGATAGTTCCCTTTCTAAGATGGTTACTTGAAATTGTGCAGTTTCTCTTATGTTGGTGATGATAATTCTTTATATAACAAGTATGATCTTTATGAAAGACACAATATTTCAACGAGTCATGAACAATTGGCACAATACACATTAGTGGAGATAGATAAAAGCACTCATTGTTATAGACGGCTTCTACCATCTTAGCTAGGATATGTAGAGTGGAGTGTACTTCATGTATCTCTTATGTTAAGAAGATCTCACCCTTTTTTATTGTCATTAATCGATAAGTCGCTTTTTCGTCTCTTGGGACAAAAATATTTTTGTCGTTGTTATTATTGATGGAGACAATGTGACTTTCTCTGTCAATTTATCTAAGTTGTTGCATGACTGATATGCTGATCCTGTAAGCGCCGTTGAGAATCCCCTATAATTTCAAAATGATGCAATTTGCATGTTGATGTTGAATCACACGGTTGTACTCTTCCACATTAATTCAATTCTTTGCCAACATCTTTGTTGTTGCAAGTCAACAACATAATGAAAAAGACATTTTCAAATACCCTAAATGAGCACTACTTAGTATTAGGAAACTAAAAGTCTTGGATGCTCATCATATTTACTGAGAGAGAGTCACAAATTAGCGGAGCGACTCGCTAGGCTTGTCCCGAGTAAAAGAATTATTAGAAATACATAGTATTTGAAATACACTAGTGTTATAAAATTGCTCGACTTTTATGATTTTGAAATAAAAAAAACATTTTAAACCCCGGTTCCCCCATCGAGCTCCTCTCTAGCATCTCACCTCTCCCGACCCCGACCTACTTGACTCCTCCACGCTGCAGGTGATGAAACTGTTTTAACTTCTCTTCTTCTGTGCTGGTTAGTGCTGTAGTCCTCTCCTATTTCTCTTCCATTTCTGTGTCGATCTGTTCTGTTATGTATTTAAATTTAAAATTTAAATCTCCAAACAAATAACCAAGCAGTTTATTAGTATTTAGCCGAATTGAATAGTTTCCATGTCAAATAATATTCTAGATTTGATACTGTTAGGATTTACTAAATCCTACTTGTAGCTGGACAGTTAGCTATTCTGGCAGGCAATGGTGTCACTGATTTAGCATGTTAAGATCTGAGAGGACTTTGGCTTGTTTTTTAACTGCAGTACGCTCCACGCTTTTGAATAATAGGTTTTAAGCCATCGGGAATGCTTGTTCGGAGATATTGTAGCATAGCTTATGAGATTTCGTCTACGAAGCAATGGTGTCACTGGACAGTTATTGCTTGTCAACATTTGAGGACTTGATCGCTTGGATGGGCGATAGACACTGAGGAGATGTCATTAAAGTTTCCTCAGGGTTTCTCTTTCTTTGGAGGCGGGGGATGGTTTGATGATAAAAAGAGCAACTCGTCCAAAAAACCTGATGTTTCTCCATCTTTAAAGCTACAAACAGATAAAGAAGTGTACAGGCCTGGGGATTTTATCACCGCAACGATAGAAATAAGTAATCCTGCAATTTCCAAGGATACAAATGTGGCTGAACCATCCACCAATGAAGTTTGCTCACTTTTGGTTGATAACCTTGCGGTTGAAATTAAAGGTGTCGAAAAGCTGGACGGCCAGTGGTTTTCCATACAGAAGCCGTTGCCAGGATCGAAGCAGAAAAGAGGTAATTCCTTAAATTTCCTTAAAAAATATATTATGCTTTTGCTTGACTTGCTAAATCAGTCATAGATTCTGTCGTCTGTGTTTGAAAAATATGCTATCAAGCACCTTTCACTTTATTATGTCATGAATTGCCAAATCATCATCAACCAAATTAAATGCATAGCCTATTCTATTATTTGTCAAACTTCTTTCACTTTATAGTTTGGCTTTTTTAGTGCAGCTTGAAAAAAGACCTTTTAAAATGTGATACTAAATTACAGTGCTTGCTTAATTGGGTGTTCACTTTTTAAGTTTTTTTTTTTAAATATGTATTTATGATTTGATCTTCAATTAGCATAAATCAGAACTATTTCTTCTTTTTTGTTATATTTGTTTGTACATCTTGATTTTATTGTCATAAAAATCTTATATTCTTCACCAATTCATAAGTCTAAATTATTTGTGCTGATCCTGAAGGCTCTTTATTTCTTCAATTTTTTTTTTTATGGCTTCATTTATTTTTCCAAATATGAAAATGGGATTTATCTTTTCAAGATTTTAATTACTTGTTTGGAGATCCATTTTGTGTGTTATTTCTTCCTATCAAGGAGTTCATGAAATGTTTAACTTGATTTCACAAAGATAATTAATTTGGCACCCAAAGGTGTGCCATTCCTTTGGGCTATAATTTAAACCTTGTTTTGGTTCTTAATGCTCAATTGATATTGTCATTCTAGAGTCTATGACATTATTTTTGAAACATTCATGTCGCTATCTATATTGTCAGCAATCTTATTTTATATTCTTTTCCTTTATTTTTTTTTAATCCTCCTATATACACATGCATAGACCCTCACATTTAATCAACAATTTGAGAAATAAATTATCCTCTAACTACTTCTTTAGGTAAGATAGGAAGAGGGAAGATCAACGGTGAGAAAGGATTTTTTTTGCTTGTTGACTAATGATATGCAGAGAATTCAAGAAGATTAATTTCATGTTGATTGTTGTTTGAAAAATATGAGAAGTTAGTATGATCCATAATGCAAATATGACTTGTGAGGCGCTTGTTGTGATTATAGGATAGATCATGGTCCCACTATGAATTAGTTTCAACGTAAGATTTAAATGTTGACGTGCAAATAACTCTACAATTAAGTGGCCCAATACATTGTTACTCATTGCAAAAAATGGCCTAAATGTTTTACATAAATATTACTAGATTTCTCTTTGAGACGTTGGCAACAATGATTGTGTGAAGTGCAAAATCAATTGAGATTATTATCATTTGAAATTCCAGAATGCATGATGTCTATTTGGATTGTAAATAGAAAGGTCCTCGACCTAAATGGAAATTTGGATGAACCTACAAAGCCACCTTTTCAGTTTAGTGGGAGAATCTAAAGTTTGGGTATAGGCATAAAAGTTCGCCTACTTGAAGTAGATGGGTCCTTGCTTTGTGGACAATGGAAAAAGATACTTGCTAATTTAGGCTAAGAAAATATGACATTTGGTCTGTTGCTTTGGAGCTCAAAACCAAGGCAAAATATCTAAAACTCTTGAATTTAAGGAAAACCACTACTCATTTAGATTGAGTCATTGAGTAAAAAGTCTCTGGCTTTGAGGCCAAAGAGCAAGAAATGACTCCTATTTGATTTGGGTCTAATGGAGCTAATGGGATTTGATACTAAGTTAGAATATGAATTTATACACTTGATTTTGGGTCCACGCAAATGAAGACAAATATTCTAGTTGCTTTTGGAGCTAAAGAAATATGGAAGGTCCTAGAGCTTTTGAGGTTAAGGGATATGGATTGCTATGTAATGTTTTGTGTCACATAACATAATTAAGCTATTTACTTGAAATGTATTCAAGTAAAAATAAATTAAGATTTTTGGTCACAAATTTGAAGGCTAGAGAGTTATTGAATTAGTCATAGCTTATAGGCTAAGGGACAATGTAACTTAATCTATAGCTTTTGCTAATTTAGGCTATAAGTAAAGATGAGATTTGGTCTATAGATTTGGAGCTCAATACCAAGGAAAAAGATCTAAGACTTTTGAATATAAGGAAAGTCATCTACTCATTTAGATTGAGTAAAAAGTCTCTGGCTTTGAGGCCAAAGAGTAAAAGATGACTCCTATTTGATTTGGGTCAAATGGACGGCTAATGGGATTTGATCCCAAGTTAGAATATGAATGTATTCACTTGGTTTTGGGTACACGCAAATGAAGGCAAGTATTCTAGTTGCTTTTGGAGCTAAAGAATTATGGAAGGTCATATAGCTTTTGAGGCTAAGGGATACAGATGACTTTGTAAATTTTTATGTCATATAACATAATTAAGATATTTACTTGAAATGCATTCAATTAAATATAAATAAATTAAGATTTTTTGTCACAAAGTTGAAGGCTAGAGAGTTATTGAATTACTCATAGTTTATAGGCTAGGGGACAATGAAACTTAACCTATATCTTTTGAGCTGAGGTTTATGGAATATCCTATGACTTTTTAGTTTATAGAAATAGAGATATTTTCTTAATTGGGCTATTAAAAATATGATTAAAAATTTTGGGATGTGTTCTATAATTTTGGAACTACAAATTAAATAGAGATCCTAGAATTTTTGTGTTCAATGATGAAAGTTTCATCTGCTTAGTTTAGGTTAGGAAAATATGAGATTCTAGTATTGAGCTCCTATGCAAAATGTAGAAGGTGTTGATTTTTGCTCAAATACATAGGCCAATGAACCTAGACTTTGGTTCTAAGGATCTCTGGGGCTCTCTATTCTCTAAACACTTTAGAGGTTGTTTGGAAACCTCATGAGAGTCCAAGAAGACACCAATCAAAGAGAAGCTAGATAGCAATGATCTAAGTTGAATTTGGTTTAACATGAATCAAAGCAACTCTTAAATTTGTCAAGGGGTAAATTAGATCGAAAGAGGCTCTATGATTCTAAAGAGTTTAAAGCTTTGGAAGACTTCAAAGCACTGCTTCTGAAGAAAAAGTGGACTCCTGAGAAAGTTTTTATTTTTAAGAATGTTTTGGATTCATTTGAAATTGGAAAATTACTCCTATGGCTTTGAAAGTGTCTAAGATTAATTTTGGCATAATCAATTGACTTCAAAAGCAGAGGGAAGGTTTTTTTTTTCCATAGAAAATTTTGTATTAAAATAGAATATTTTCATAGCTTTAGGCTATTTATTATTTCATTTAATCATATAATTTGGAAAAATTATAAGTAGGCTTTAATAATTCCAAAGTATGGAATTTAATTTATGGACCTTTGATGGTCCATCTCAAAATAGTTTCATAAATAGTTAGGATTAAATAAACCTATTGAATAATTTCCAAAATTTTAAGGAAGTGAAAACCCTAGCAAAAAGAGACCTATCACATTTTGTATTAATTTTGTCATAATCTAAATCTTAATTGGAATGAAAGGCAATTTGATTAAATTAAACAAGTGCATAGTTACATGATGGCTATGATGCACCGACACGACACTTAAAGAGGGTATGCAGTGTCGGACACGTGACGGACACGGACACGCGTCAGACACGTGTCCGACACGGCATTGGAGTGTCGTAATTTAAAAAATTAAAATTAAAATCGGACACGCGTGTCGGACATGCGTGTCCGGTTATTAAATGAGGTATCACTATATACATGCTCGATATCGCTAGGTACATGCTCGGTATCGCTCAATACATGCTCGGTACCGCTCAGTACATGCTCGGTACTGCTCAATATATGCTCGGTACCGCTCAGTACAGGTTCGGTACCGCTCAGTATATGTTCGGTATTGCTCAATATATGTTCGATACTGCTAGGTACATGCTCGGTACCGCTAAGTATCGCTAGGTACATGCTCGGTACTGCTACGTACATGCTCGGTACCGCTAGGTACATGCTCGGTACTGCTAGGTACATGCTCGGTACTGCTAGGTACATGCTCGGTACTGCTAGGTATATGCTCGGTACCACTCGGTATCTTCCCATACAAACAACTTACGAAATTTAAAAACAAGCAGAACTTCAAAATTACTCTCACAATAAAATTTTGTTCCGCCAGGGGGCAGCGCCCCCTTGGACCCCCGGCATACCGGTATATTGCTGTATTCATGTTGTCTTATTATTAGGATATTTTGATTTCACTTCATATCAATTTAATTTGATTTATACATATGTATGATTGGTTTGTTAGCAAAATGAGCTTTGTTGCTGGCCGGGGTGGATTAGGTGAAGGTTCAATAGAGCTATCTGTCCACGCAGTGTCCATGTCCTATATTTTTAAAAAATATTATATATTATATTAAAAAATTATTATGCCGTGTCCACGCCGCACCCGTGTCCTATATTTTTAAAAATTGCCGTGTCCGTGTCGTGCGTGTCCGTGTCGCCGGTCCGTGTCGGTGCATCATAGCATGATGGAGATCCAATAGCCATGAGGAAACCTAGGGATTTGTGTAAGTGAAAGGTTAGGTCCAACATGAATGTAATTTCATGCAAGAGGGGGGAATCAGATCCGAATCCAATAACCTGGCACTTCGTTGTCCTCTTATATAGATTCTTAAATAAAAATCAACCATGTGAAATCATCGTATTTTCATAGATTAAAGTAGAGGATGGCTGGTTTAGGTTAGTAAACCATAAGCTAAAGTCAATCTAAAGGACTTAGGATTGATTATGATTGTCACACAAATCCACAATGGCCGAAGAGTCTTTGATTTTTTAAGTTGTAGAGATTTTTTAACTGAAGTTTGTGTTTAGCGGTCATGGGCTATAATGTTTGTTTGAATGACATGAATACAACTGAAAATAAGAGGATTACTAGTGGATGCTTGGGTTGCTCTAAATATTGCCAAAACCACCTTTTTGCCGGAGTATGATGTTTGGAACTTGATTCCCTGAAGAACTTGCTCCCTTCTTGGCAAAAATCCCTTTGTAACTCTTGAAAAACAAATAGAAAGGAGATAGGAGATTGGATGCGGGCCAGCTAGGAGTAGGAAAAAAGAAGATGGAGGCTGTGGCTGGAAGGAGGAAGAGAGGCGATGAAGTTGTTTGCTGCTTGAAGGAGGAAGAGAAAAGATGAAGTGTGGGCTTGAGAATCGCAATAAAAGACCAGCGCTAGGGCTCCTTAGTTTGACCTAAAGCAAACTTCCCTCAGTCTCCCGCCAACAGTTTCATATTTCCTGCGAACATGAGAGGTCAGGAGAGCTAACAACATGGGCAAATGACATCTTTCTCAAGGATTTACGCAATTAAATGTGGATTTGTCCCTGCAACTTTCTTCATGGACTGCAGGAAATTTAATATTTCATTAGCTGCTTGTTTGTCACAGATCAATGATGAAATGTATGTGCATATAAAAAGTGTATAATTTTTGACAAAAAGAACTAGCTTTTTATGATACAAACATTGAGGAGGTGAAAAAAAAATACCTGAACCTAGTTTTTGGTTTGTTCAACATAAAAAGCTGAATGAATTATATGGCATGCAGCTTGTAAGATATGGTTCCTGAGTACTACCTTTCTATAGTTGATACGGTCATACAGATTTCTTGTCTTCAGAATCTTCTTAAATATAAATTCCAGTTATAGGATGGTCTTAACTTGGTGACCTTGATTAAATATTGTTGCATGAACTTGCTAATTATTGAAGTCAAATGAAATATCACTTTATAGCATAAGAAACGTACAAACAGTTATTTTTTTCTACAATATTTAGCCTTTTTTGCAATACCCTCGACGGTTAAGCTATCCTTGTAGCTTGCCTTCTTCTCTTTGCAATTTTCTTGCAACATGTTTACTTTTCTTAGTGCCAGTGTTTCTTGTTTTAAACGCTTTTTTTACTTAACTTTTAGGTTGTATTTCCGTGAGAAGAAAAATGTCATTAACAATTGCAATTTAAATTGGTTAAAGTACAGTTAACTTTAGGACTTTCAATGCGGATCAACAATCAAATTTATGGCTCAGTATTTTTTCATGCACAGTCTGCACTTTAAATTAGAATTTGATTGTTTCTTTTTAAACTCTGAGAGCAGTATAAGTAATTTAAAACCGCTTTCCAGTTTCAAAATATAGTGGCTTGCTTGAAATGATTCCCTGAAAAGCTTCCGTGTATTTTACCTTTATTATTATTATTATTTTGGAAAATGCAGGTGAAACCATTTTTTTGGATTGTACAGCACCAGCAACTGTTTCAAAAGTGATAGTTTCTTGTGGACGTACTAAAACATGTAAGGAAACCACCTCATATGGATGAAATTTGGTCTAATTGATATTTCCTCCTGCTTGCTAGCCTTACTTTATTTGCATGATGGCTCACAAAGATTTTGCAAAAATAAACAAGACTGGATTGTCAATGCTCCATCTTGAGTTTTTACATCTGTTATAGATGTGGCACTACTACTTTATTATGTTCCATAATATGTTGTGAATGAGATTATGCTTATTCACTTGACCTAATTAAGGTCTCATTCATGAATAGTAGTAAAATTACTGTAGGCTCACTGTTCTGCCCTGTTAGATAGCTTTTTTGGAATTCATCACAGAGCTGCTGTCTACCCAAGCTGGGAGTTGTGGTGTTGCTGCAGCTTTTCTTATTGCTTTCACTCTGAAGTTGAGCGTTGCTTTATTCATCAAGCTCATGTTTGCTATAGCTTTCCACATATTACTAGAAAATCACAGATCAGTTGTGTCGTTTACACTCTGGAAAGTAGGTGAAAGGTTTGGTTTCTTGATTTTGCATTTGAAGTTTCAATGCTATTCCAGGAGCGTGCTTGTAAATGGTATATGCCATTTAACCTATTGTACATTTGATTTTTAGAGGGATGATTTCTTTGGTGGTGCCTGCTGTCTTCTTACATTTTCTTTGTTACAAAACCCTTCTTCCTCAGGGACTGCTTGATTTTACTGTTAGCATGGCCTGATGAGGAGGATATTCCTTTGGCTATTGGACTGTGATATTTAGATTAATGCAGATCACAATTTTGAATTTGAAGCTTTTCTGTACTAATTGAGAGGTTAAAGAAAGAAAAAGCATCTTAATGTGCATAAAATGTCATTGAAGAGAATTTCAGATGGTTTGGCTTTTTGGTATCTTGCATGGACATTTGTCCATCTCCATTTTATCCTACTTCATCTCTTCATCTACTGGGGTACCATCAGTCCGAGTAGTAACTTCAATGTCACACTGATATCAACTTTCTTCTTGTATTCTATTATCTGCATTATGTTTGGTGAACTCTTTAGTTTGGGATAATTTGTTGTTGTGGTTCGGCATTTAATACGCCATGGAGGCCGACCTTATGAGGCCTATGGGAGTTAATATTCACTATGTAAGAAGGAGAAATCATGAGATAAATAATTAAGAAAGTTTATTTAGAGGGGAGGAAATTATGAAAGGTTTATTTAAGGAAATAGGGCTGATATGAATTCAGATTTAGGAGGGAAGTATGAATGTTTTATTTAGGGAAAGAGGGCTAATTTGAATTCAGATTTGAGAGGGAATTAAGAAGGTTTTATTAAGGGAAAGAGGGCTGATTTGAATTAAGATATGTGAGGGAAATATAATGGTTTATTTAAGGGTAATTAGGTTGTTTTATTTTCATGACGTGATTTATGTTTGCTATAGTTTTCTTAGGAGTTGTTCCTAGTGGCGTTTAGGATTTGTGGGAGTGCTGATCTACCTCTTGAATAGTAGATTACTTGTATCTTTCTTTCTTATTGAAGAGAAGAAAAAATCAGCCCTTATCTTTGTATTCCTGTAGTTTCTACTTGTTTATTTAGTTGTTTTTACTTCCATGACATATCAAATTGGTATCATAACTCTTTTTTGGGACCTATGACAACAAAGGTGGAGGTGTTGGAATGTAAGATGGAGCAAATCAAATCCATCGTGGAGAATAAAATTCTCAACCATGGAAGGAAAGTTTTCATCTATGAAAATTTGATTAGGAGGGATGGAAGAGATATTAAGGAAGCTCATGAGGATGCAATTCAAAACTCCATTGACGATTCTGATTGCTAAACCTAGCCAAGATTTGATCGGGATTCCCTTGGCCGAATCTCAGGGAAAGGCGATTGATGGGAGGAGTTTGATGAGGGAGGATTGAGATGTGAAAATTTTGAGGGAAGAAGAAGATATATCACCTTTGGAGCTACTTCCAAGGCGGGGAAAGGGTTAATGAGAGGGATTTTTGGTGGAGCTGCAAAGTTTGGAAGGAGAAGAAGATGGAGACTTCTTACCAACTACATCGGAAGAATATGACAAAAATATCTTGAGCTTATATACTATTTATGTGCAGATTCAAGCAAGCATCCTTTGGCACTTTGCCAAGAGGTAGTTTAGAAGGTGGAGAGACAATATATGCTAGGCCTAAGAGCTAAGGATCCTGGAATTAGATAGCGGTTCTTCTTACTTTACAACATTTCTTTTGAGAAAACACTATTCGTTAGAATTTTAAAGAAGAATGGGCTTCTTAAGGATGATATCGATGCGCTCCTCTGCAGAGTGGCATTTTTTTAGGATTTTTAATTAGCCTGACATTGAAGCTTCTACTGATGGTGATGGATTTGTTGAGGTAAGGTATAAAAGGAAGATGTCAAATGAATGATGAGGATTGAGGAAGAGAGAAACCAACCCCAAGGATAAGGCTTTGGTAAGGAAAGCTGATTCATAAGTGATAGATATGCTTCCCAGATAAGTAAACATTGTACTTGGTGATGTGTGTGAACCTTCAACTTTTGTTTGTTGTTTCTACTTCCAAGATGCATCAAATTGATATAAGAGTTCGATGAGGAGAGTTTCTTTCATCAAGAGCCACCTCCTAGGGCTCTGATAAGGGATGAAATTATAATACCCAAAATGTTGTAAAAAATGTAAGCATACAATTTTCCCCTATGTTCTCACACATATGGAAAACATCAAATATATTTTCATCAAATTCGATATTTAATTTCTAGTAATTTTGCTATATATATAAATATATCTTAAATGTATATGTATAGATATCTTTTAAATAACTGATTAATATTACAGTTAAAGAATAACAGCTAATTAACTATATCAAGTAACTATATTTTATTAAATGGTACTGTAGGCTCCACTACCATTCCCACTAATCACGGCATGCATGGGCCGGATGGTATCAAGTGGTTGGTAATTACTGAAAGGGCATAGTGGAATACTAGTATATTAAGCACTTCCCATTTCAATTTCTCATTCCAATTTCTTCTACCCGAAACAGAGAACAAGGGAGCGGGAGACGGAAGCTGGGGGGAAAAGGCATCGAGCTGCTGCAAGCCGTTGGGAGAGTTCAGAATTTTGGCAATTGCTGAAATTATGATAGGAAAATGCTGAAATCAGTTAAGAGATATAGTTGTTTGAGGAAATTGCTGAAATCAGGTTAGGAAAGTGCTGAAATCAGTTAAGATATATAGTTGTTTGAGGAAATTGCTGAAATCAGGTTAGAGGTATATTTGTTTGCTGAAGGCTTGCTGGAGAAAGTGTTTGCTGAAATTTATTTGCTGAAATCAGTAAAGAAAGAGGGAGGAAAAGCAGAAATCAGTAAGAAAAAAGGCAAAAGAAAGAAAAGGGAAACAGAGAAAGGAGGCTTACGAGAGAGAAGAAAATTGTTTTGAATGAGGAATGCAATTGAGGTAAATTTGTAAGGTTTTCTTACAGCCTGTGTATTTTATTTGAATGCATGTATGAAAAGCAAATAATTATGCTTTAGGTTGTTTAAAAACAAAAAAAGAGGCAAGGATGCGTAGGAGAAAGAATTCTTCTAATCACCCTAGAGAACAAGGTGAGATATCCAACTTGTAGTATAGGAAGTATAGGAAATGGGAGCATTTTGCATATTTGGTGTAAATGTAGTAATCATTTTACATTTATCATGTATTTTAAAGAATATTAACAAAAATATTTTTTAGAGTAAGATTTTAGATCTTAAGATTTTATCTGTGCATGAGGATGCTTATGCTATGTGGGAAAAAGTGGCTAGTGATATTAAGAATATTGCAAAAGATGTGCTTGGAGTATCAAAGGGAAAAGCTCCTAATATTAAAAATAGTTGGTGATGGAATCCAAATGTGCAAGAAAAGATTAAGAATGAGAAGATTTGTTATAAAAATTGGTTTAATTTAATAATCTGATAATGGGAAAGATATAAAGAGGCTCGTAAGGAATCAAAGAAAGCAATATGCGATGCAAAGACCTTAGCTTTTAGTGATTTTATAATGATTAGATACAAGGAGGGAGAGAAAGATTATATGTATAAATTAGTCAAACAAAAGATAGGATAGTAAGGATTTATTCAAGTGAAGTGTATTAAGGATGAAGATCAAGAAATACTTTTCTTAGAAGATGATATTCAACAAAGGTGGATGAGATATTTTGCTAAACTTTTTAATGAAAATTATGAAAATAGGATTGACTATAGTGACCTTAGCACCCTAAATGAAAATAAAGACTATGTTTTTATGCGTATTAGTAAAACGAAGTTAGAGAGACTTTAAATAAAATGAAGGGTGGAAAAGTAGTTGGACCTGATGATAATTCCATTAGAGTGTGGAAATGCTTAGGATGAATGAAGGAATTTCTTGGCTTACTAAACTTTTTAATACTATTTTGAAGACTAAAAGGATGCCAGATGAGTGGGAATGAGGGTGTTGTTAATTCCTATTTTTAAGAATAGGTGATGCCAAGATTGTGCGAATTATAGAGGAATTAAGTTAATGTGTCATACTTTAAAACTATGAGAGCGAGTTATGGAGCATAGGTTGCGACGTGATACTATTGTTCTCAAAAATCAATTTGGATTCATGGCGGTGTAGGTCGACTTATGGAAGCATACATTTATTAAGAGGTTTGATGGAGAAATATCGAGAAAATAAGAGGATCTACATATGATATTATTGATTTAGAAAAAGCTTGTGATAAAGTTCAAAGAGAAGTGCTATGGAGAGTTCTTGAAAAGAGAAGGAGTTAATATGCTTATATTCAAATCATTAAGAGTATGTATGCAAAGAGCTATTACTTGGTTCAAAACAAGGTGGTTTGACCAAGTATTCCCTATTTCGGTTGGGTTACATCATGATCAGCCTTAAGCCCATATCTTTTTGCTTTAGTCATGGATGTCTCACTAGACATGTGCAAGAGGATTGTACCCTGGTGTATGCTTTTTGCTGATGATATTATTCTTGTTGATAAGACTAGAGAGGGAGGGAAAGTAAACTTGAATTATGGAGGTCAACATTAGAGACTAAAGGTTTTCGCTTGAGTAGATCTAAAAGGACTATATGGAGTGTAATTTAGTAGTAATAGACCTAGTGAGGGGTTTGTGACTTTTGGGCGATCAAGTCAATTAATAAGAGTACACGTTTAGATATCTTGGATCTATTGTTCAGAGTGATGGTGAAAATTGATGGGGATATTATCAACAGATCAGAGTTGGATGGTTGTAAGTGGAGGAATGCATCGGGTTATTGTGTGATAGAAAAGTACCCCTCAACTTAAGGGAAAATTCTATAAGATGGTAGTGAGGCTGCTGCTTTTGGGCTGAATGTTGGCCATTAAAAGAGAAGCATAATACTAAGTATAAGTGGCAGAGATGAGGATGCTCAGGGGATGAGTGGCTTTACCTAGAGATAGGATAGAATGAGCATATACGTGAAAAGGTTGGAGTAGCTCCAGTAGAAGATAAGATTAGAGAGAGTCGTCTTAGATGTTGGTCACGTAAAACAACGGCCTGTCCAATGACCCGGTTAGGAGAATAGAGGTATTAGATTTGACTTATGTTAAGAAAGGTAGGGCAGAATAAAAAGACTTGGTTATAAAATATTAGGAATGACCTTTCTTTATTAGATTCAAATGAGATTTTGACCTTTAATAGGACATAATGGAGAAAAGGATTCATGTAGCCAGTGGCGGAGCCAAAAATTTTTGTTCAGGGGGGCCTAATTAAAATAGTTATGTTTGCCATCGCATTTGGAAGATTCGAAATATATCAAATAATCCATTTTTCATTTCATTATCAGAGCCAAGAGGAGCTGTAATATCAAATAAGAATGCAATAATGTCCCTTAGAACTTATAAGACATAAATATTTGCATAGGACAGTCTTTGTTTGGGGGTGAGAAATGAGCGAAAGGGAAAATAAAAGTCGTGCTCGAGGTCGTGACTTGCGAGTAGAGTAAAGGGGAAAACATACCATTGATGCTTTCATGTGTCAAGAAAAAATATTGATGACATCTTTGTATTAATAAATAACTTTAAAAGGAAGAATTATAAAAATTAGAGAGGTTTTCTCATTGGCGAGCTTGTTGCTCTATTAAGCCACTAAAACAATCAGTTTTAAGCCCCTTTAGGCTTTAAAATTTTAGCGTTACTACCCAAATCCATTTAGAGGAGATCTCTCATTACAAATCATGAATATGCAGCCGCAATTTTTTCGATTGCGTAAAAAAGAGGAGGAAATCAAACTCTACCCTTCAATGTAGAATTATTAGTCATTACATTTAGATAGTACAAAAATTAATTGAAATAAATGTGATAATGTTAATATTTAATAATTATTATAGAAACAATAATAATTTGTTAATGATTAAATTTTTAATAAAATAATTTATTTAATAGTAAATATTTTTATATATATTAATTATAAGCCACGCAACTCTATGCCAAATATTTTTTATCATTCATCCACAATGAAAAGTCATTCTCTCTTTCTGGTTCAATATTTAACCCCATTAGCCTTTTTATTTCTACAGCTAAAGCATTCCAGATAGAGGTGAATTGAGACTTAAATGGAGAAAAACGTTGTTATAATAAAATGAAAGCTGAGATAGTGGGCTATACCAATTAAATTTTTTTTTTTTGGGGGGGGGGGGGGTCAGGTGTGCCCCCCTCCCTCCTGCAATAATAGTTTAAATATTTTTAATAATAATTAATTATATAGCCACGCAACTCTATGCCAAAATATTTTTTATCATTCCATCCACAATGAAAAGTCATTCTCTCTTTCTGGTTCAATATTTTACCCCATTAGCCTTTTTATTTCTACAGCTAAAGCATTCCATAGGGTGATATGATACTTAAATGGAAAAAGCTTGTTTAAATAATGAAACTGATAGTGGCATACAATTAAATTTTTTTTTTGGTGGGGGGGGGGGCGGCACGGCCCCCCCTTGCCCCCCCTCCCTCCGCCAATGCATGTAGCCGACCCCACGTAGTGGGATAAAGGCTTGATGTTGTTGTTGCATGTATATTACTAGTGAACTATGATGCTGAATTGTGATGCTTCAGAAAGATATTATAGATGAAGGGCACAAATTTATGTACATTTATGAAAATAAAAATATCATTGACATAAATCATGTATGGAGGATAGACCTGTACAAGTAAAGACAAAAGACTTGATTAGTTAAGCCTTAATCTCTCTCACTTCTAAAAATTGAGAATTCGGACCCAACCTTGAATGAGAGAACTGCCCTTAATTCTAAAAGTTGGGAACATGGACCCAACCTTGAATTAGAGAGTTTTAAGTGTGCAAAGACCTATTGTTATCATATGACTTGCCTAAAATATTTGGAAATTAACAAAACAAGAAATTTGGAATGTAGCGAACACTTGAAAAATTTAGCATTGTTATGCATTGCTTTCTTACAGTTTATATATAAAGTCCAATATTTTTTTTATTAGCCGCAAATTTCTTAATTCTTATACTATGCTTGGGTATTTCATTGAGCTCGCTCTAGCTCATTAGTAATGGTTGTACTGTAGGGAAGGGGAATGAGCCAGTGGGGCTCTAGACAAACAGGTTGATTGAAGTTTTGTGTACATATATTTTGAATGTACATAAAGGTTAGAGTAGAAGTTCTACATACACTTTTGGGTATGTAAATGTTATTTAAAAGTTTAGGGAAGCTCTGCATTTTATTTGATGTGTTAAATATGCTTCTAGTTAAAAAATATTGATTTTAGTCTTAAGTTTTGAAAAACTTGAAGTTTTGGAAGAGTTTAGATTGACCATTTCCTACTCACTTGTTCCTAATAAAATTTTTAGAATGGTGTTAGTAAGAGATATGTCTGTTCATATTCTCCCTATTTGTTACACTCTAAATTGACTATAGGGGGTTAAAATAGGGTGTGACAGGAATAGGGTTTGCGAATGGGGGTACAGTAGGAAGGGAGTTTTGTGGTGGAGGTGGTGGATGGCTGACCACTATGGGAGGCCTTTCAGGCAAGGGGAATGGATGACCGGAGGAGGAGGAGGATGAGCTGAGCCATCAGGATTGGGTCATGCAAGGAGGGTGAAAGAAAGGTGAGATTTCCACCCTCGATACACTGGGGAAACATTGAGGGATTACGACGACCGCTACACAGGAGGAGGAAGAAGCTATTTGGGCTGTGGTGATCCTAGGGTGAGAAAATTGGAGATGCGAATGATTGAGGACAGGGAAGAGGAGCAACTTAGAACTTTCAACAAACAAATTGAAGAGGATAAAAAATTAATCATTCCTAGGAATAATCTTATTGAGCTGCATAAGGTTCTTGAAGAGCATGGTCTTTCATTTCTGGAGCTTTTACATATGAAGATAGATTTTTTTTTAACAAAGCAAAAAATAGAGAAAGTTGTAGGGTGGGCTAGAAAGTTAGTGTTCCTTTTGTTAGTAATGGTAGATTGTTGATACCTTGTGAAAGCCCGGAGATTGCTATTTCAAGGTTATGGGTGCAGGAATTAGTTTCAACGAAGGCCTTATAGAGCAGAAGGCCTTATAGAGCATAAAGAATCTTGCAAAAATGAGTATGAAGGGGTCAAATTTGGTGATATTGGTGCTCTAGAAGATGTGAAGAGAACATTAAATGAACTTGTTACGCTTCCTATGAGAAAGCCTTAGCTTTTTTCATAAGGAATTTTGCTCTTTGGCCAACCAGAAATAGGTAAAACTCTTTTTGCAAAAGCCCTTGCAATTGAAGCTAGAGCAAATTTTATCAATTAACCGGTTCTACTCTTACATCAAAGTGGTTTGGTGAGGCTAAGAAGCTCACCACGACACTCTTTTCTTTTGCATCTCAGCTAGCACCTGTCATTATTTTTTTAAATGAGCTTGACAACTTATTTGGTGCAGCGTGGTGCCTTTGAACATGAAGCAACAAGAAGAATGCTAAATGAATTTATGGCAGCTTGAATTTAAGGACCAAGGACAGTCAAAGGATTCTTATCCTAGGTGCAACAAATAGATAATTTGATTTGGACGATGCTGTGATACATCGTCTTCCAAGAAGGATATATGTAGACCTTCTAGATGCTGAAAATCACATGAAAATCTTAAATATATTTCTATCCCAATAAAACCTTGACCCTAACTTTAGATTTGATGAGTTAGCTAATGTAACAGAAGGTTATTCTGGAAGTGATTTGAAGAATCTTTGTATTGCCCTGCATATAGAATGGACCATGAACATCTTGACAAAGAGAAGTCAGACGAATTTACTATGCAAAAATTTACATTAGCTGGCACTTTTCATCTTAGAAGATCAGCTTCCAGTGTGGAAGTTGATATTAAGGGAACATCTAGTTTAAATTGTCATTCCTTGTCAAAGCATGAGTCCTCAACAACTTCTTCAAAGAATTGCACATTCAAAGAAGGTTACAGAGTAAAGTATGTAGGTAAGAGCGTTATTCTGGACTACCTTTTCCAGCTCAGAGTGGTCCACATTATAGCTTTCATGATAAAATAATTCTGACATTTGAAGAAAATGGATCATACAAAATTGGCGTAAGATTTGACAAACAGATTTTTGAAGGTAATGATCTTGGTGGTCTATGTGAAGAGGATCACGGGTTCTTTACAATTGACTTGCTTCTTTTAGACTATTCTGACCCAGACGATTCTAAAAGGATTGCTATTATTGAGTTAATTGAGGCTGTGACTGAAGAAGCTAAGAAAAAAAGGAGAAATTGGCATGCTAGAGAAACATGGGAGCCATATGAGATGATCAGGAGACCATTCCCTTCCTTCCACCTTGAGGACAAGGTGCTTTTTTAGGGGGAAGTATTGATATGCCAGGGGGCCCACCTTGTGGGGCCTAGGGGATTTAATATTCACTATGTAAGAAAGGAGAAATCAGGGAAAAAATAACTAAGAAAGTTTATTTTGGGAATGATGGCGGATTTGAATTTAAGATTGGAGAGGAAATTAGAAAATGTTTATTTAAAGAAAGAGGGCTGATTTGAACTCAGATTTGGGAGGGAATTAGGAAGTTTTATTAAGGGAAAGTTGGTTGATTTGAATTCATATTGGGAGGGAATAAAGAAGGTTTTACTATGGGAAAGAGGGCTGATTTGAATTTAGATTTGGGAGAAAAATATAACGGTTTATTTAAGGATAATCAGGTTGTTTTATTTTCATTATGTGATTTATGTTTGCTATAGTTTTCGTAGGAGTTGTTCCTAACAGCATTTAGGATTTGTGGGCGAGCTGATCTACCTCTCGAATATTTGATCACTTGTGTCTTTCTTTCTTATTTAAGAGAATAAAAAATCAGCTCCTATCTTCATATTCCTACAGTTTCTACTTGTTTCTTTCATTGCTTTTACTTTCAAGACGTATCAAATTTGTTGTGGTGGTTTGACATTTGTTTCAAATTAGATGTAATTTGGTGAGTATGATTCATACAGTTTATCTTCTTAGTGACCTTGTATTTCTTTTGGAGGAATGTTTCTTGGTTGCTTAAAGGATGACTTGGTTGTTTGTTGGTGCCTCGCCCAGGCCGACATGGATATTATTTGTGTGATATGACTTTATTGTTTATTGTTGCCTCACCCTGACCAACATGGATATTATTTGTGTGAAACGCATCACCCAGTGGTTTGTCCGCAACCCCCTTTAAGTTATAAAAAAAAAAACTTAGAGAAAAGCAAAATATGCCATGTGAATCTCGGACTGGCCTCACAAATAAGGTCCACAATAAAAAGTGAATGTTTTAAGATTGGCAAATGTTTTCACTTGCAAGATCTGCCTCTCCTCGCTAAATCACCACATTTTAATCTTTTTTCCATCAAAATATGGAATCCACTCCTAGAAATGAATCTTTCTCAGTTCAAGTACAAAATACCTTATAAAGCTTTTGTTATGTTATATTAAAACACTATAGGCGATGATGTTAGTGGTGGGAAATGGCCCCAGACTTTCAGGCTCTGACAAATGCCACCATTTATGTAGGCACCCACTGTACTGAACCTGTACGATAATTTGCTGAAACTTCTCTTGCCAGAATAAGGCGCATCATCCTATTCATAAGTAATGATTACTTTAGTGCTACCTGCTGCCTCGTTACCTTTTCTTAGTTACAGGATACTTCCTCAGGGACAGCTATTTTTCTGTCTATCTGCTTCACTGCAATTTGATACATGCAGGCTTGTCCTGAAAGCACATTTGCACACAAAATGCTGAACATCTAACCTAGCTAGACATTGCCTAGATGTATTATCTATGAAAATGATAATATAGATTACATCTATAAAACATGGGAATTCTAATAATTTACATTTTCTCAAGCTCATATTATCTTTCTTGGACAACGTGCACCAACTCCTGCTTTCCTACTGTATGCAGTGTGTCTGACGCTTAATTGAGATGTCATAATAAGCATTGCTAAAGACAAAAAAAGGATCATTTCTAACTATCTTTTTTTATTTTTTGCAGTTTGTGCCTTGAGATTGGAGAATATTTAACGTACTGTTTTGAGCAATTTTAAACTTTAAGAGTGTTGCATGTTTGGATAAGTTGCCATGTTTGAAATACTGCACATTCTTGTAATAATATAAGGGTTACAGTATTTTATAAATGTTAATGTGTTGAAATTAGGGGTGCAACCGAGTCAAGCCGGCTCGGGCTCGACTCGTTAATGGGCTCGACGAGCCGAGCTTATCGAGCTCGCGAGTCGAGATCGAACACGAGTTCGAGCTCGAATGCTAAACGAGCTCGAGCTCGGACACTGGGCTGATCGACTCCGTGCGCAGGATCGGGCGCGTGCGCGACGAAAGGCTCGATAGCGAGCTCGACGAGCCGCTCGATTTGACGACGAGTCGAGCTCGAGCTCGGATTTTGAGCTCGACTCGAGTTCGAGCTCGAGCTCGGGTTTTGATTGTCAGGCTTGACTCGAACACCCCCTGGCTCGAGCTCGACTGGACTCGTTTGCACCCCTAGTTGAAATGCATATCTTCTTTAAAGTTGCATATTGCCATTATGATCTCACTGATTCATTGCTGTTTTACTAAATTCTGAAGTGGCTGAATAATTATTCTGATCTGAAGCAATATTACTTCACTTAACACCTTCTTGAATATCATTTCTTGTTTTTGTGTTCAACGTAATGACAATAGTAAGTTTCGCAGATATGATACGGGTTCAACTGCCTATGATCTTACCCCCATCTTACAGGGGTACCAGCATTCGCTATTTTTATTATGTTCGCACCACAATCTCTGCAAGGTGGCTTGTACTAGAAAATGGCCATCATGATAAGTGGCCTGGAAATGATCTGATTAAATTGGTTAGTATCTCTTTTGTTATGATACTGTTCATATGGGTTTCACTTTTTTTTTTTTAGATTGTTTTAAAAATTAATTTGAGTTATGGTTGGACTCTCCCAGTAAAGGATGTAAATGGATTCTTTGCCTTTTCTTCTTTTCTCTGCGCATTCTACTGCTGAAGGCATTAGTTTCTTCACTTATGCAACGCTCTGTCTTTGTATATATTCGTATGATTGTAATGGCATAAGTTACCAAATAAATCTTTGTTCAGGTAAGTTGCTTCCAATCTTCTAATGCCTGTGCTAAGTCTGATTGTGATTTTTTTTTATTTTCATGGTTTGAAAGTGTGTTGCATTGTTCTGGAAAAATAAAGTCAAGTGACCGCCATTCAATTCCTTTCATCACGACTATACCGTCCTTTGAAACAGCAAGCATGTTTTGACGTCATTTAAATGATGAAACTACCTGGAGCTTCATAAATACCCATTGGAAGGAGTTACTTCCCGTATACGCTTATTGCTTCTACGTTCAAATGACTTTTATCATGATTAAAATCAAGGTTGTGAAAATTAGATCATATAACAAATTAAAAGAAGGTGAGATTCACGGTTCAATGGTTCAACTGAGGTTAAATTGGGACTGAATTGAATGACATAATAAATACTAATTTTATTCAAATGTATTATACATAATAATGATACAATCATTCAAAATATGTGACAAAATATTAAATATAATCAACAATTATGAAACATGAACATACACAATTAATAAATAAATTCTTTTTAAAATTAAAGACAGTTTTGAGTAGTTAACCTCTTCTTCTTAAGATCAAATATAATTTTTTATAGAAATCTTCCACTATTCTCTTTCTCTAATAGCTGAAACTCTAAAAATAAAATGATGAAAAGAAAGTTATTATCAATAAGTAACATGCAATACAAGTAACACAAGTTAAAGTACAATAAGCAAAATGCATTAATATATCGTAAATCGGTAAATGAAAACACCATAAATTATACTATTATAGAAATGCTTGCACACTATAAAATCTTTGAAGTCAATGAGATCACACATTCATGATATAGAGATAAAATAAACAATAGTTCTCAATTCAACTGTTCATATCAATTCATACATAAAAAAATAAAAAATGTGTCTCAACGGTTGAGTCCACAAATATAATAATCAAAATTTTCAAACATGTGCGTATAATTTTTGGCTGGAAAATTTATCCCATTTTATCTTTCCCCCATATATTTTTAATTTCTGTGTGTGTATAAGTATAAACTCATTTAATAGCTCAATCAATTAATAGTTCATTAACAGTTAATAAAATTAAATTACTGCAGCAGTTGTAATTAAATATTACTATAGCTGCTCTTCTCCACTAATCAAGGCATGCAATGGACTGAATTCTGAGAATGGGATCACACAGATGACATTAGTGCATAATGGAGTTAGTCAAGGATATTATATTAAGTTATAAGCACTATAGCATTTCCTTCCTATGCCATTTTCCCCACCCAATTTTCTGTAAGCGACCATCTGCAAGCAATGATGCAGGAGGCCGAAGGGCTGCGATTGTTGGGAGGGATCGGCTGTTGGGAGAGTAAAATTTCAGAAAACAGTAAGGTAATAAAGGAAAAAGGGAAGGAACAGAAGTGAGGAAAAGAGGTATAGGAGAAAAAGGGAGGTTGAATTGAATGTCACATTTATTTGAGGTAAAATTTTAGGATTTTATTTTCAGAGCAGTTCTTAAAATTCTTGTATAAATGCTACAATGTATGCTTTTTAATGTATTCTTTAGGTTGTATGTAAAAAGAAAAGAGGTCGGGGTATTTCAAGCAACCATTAAAAAAGCGGACGAGGCGTCCGCATTGAGTCGCGCCTCAAGTCGAGGCGGAAGTCATGCGTATCGGGGCTTACACCTCGAACAATCCAATGAAGCCTACGATTTTTTCGCACGAGGCGTACGCAACAAAGCGTAACGCCTCGAGGCAGTACAAGGCACTGCCTCAAAATTTTTTCTTCGGTATATAATGTAAATACGACGTAGCACCCGATTCGTGTTCGCGTATAGGATTAGGGCTTCCTGTGAGAATTGAAAGGCGAATTGGAGGCAAAGCCGTGAGGGAAAGAGACGAAGCCATGAGGGAAGGAGATGAAGCCGTGAGTGCAGGAGACGAAGTTAGAAGGAGACGACGCAGGAAACGAAGCCGAAAGCAATAACGATTTCGAAAGCAGGAAACGAAGCCGAAGTTGTGAGTGCAGGAAACTTTCAGGCCTCGGTTAGGTTGGAAGAGCAGGTGAGCGGTGTTGTGGGCCTTGACTTTGACGTGCAATAACAAAAGCTTGAATAACTCCTGATTCGGCTTTCTTTCATTCGTCCGTTCAGTACATGCTCGGTACTGCTAGGTATCGCTAGGTACATGCTCAGTACTGCTCGGTATCTTTTCATACAAACAACTTACGAACTTTAAAAACAAGCAGAACTTCAAAATTACTCTTACCGCTCAGGTTGAACCCCGTCAAGGGGCAATGCCCCCTTGGACCCCCGGCAGATCAATATATTGTTGTATTCATATTCCCTTATTATTAGTAGTACAAATAATTGTTAAAATCTGTCCTATTGTTGATTTTGTGTTGTGATTTACAATCTGATGATGAATAGGTTATTCCTAAGAATGTTGATAATTTATAATCTGAAGTTGAAGCAGAAGGAGAAACTCATGTCAATGAAGACAAAGAAGCAACTACTTATGTAATAAAAGAAAGAAACAAATTGAGATTGGAGCTTCAAAACAATTCAAAGGTATTCTTAAATATAATGAATTATTTTTATGCTATTATTGTTTCATTCTAGAGCTAATGAAATATTAACTGATATAGGGGATAAAGGAAAAAATATTATAGATGAAGAAGAGTTTGAGGATGACTTTGACATTAATTATGAAGATTCTTTTGAAGATAATCAAAGTGATGATGAGCTTGCATTGGGTTTTAATCCTAAAGGGATGTTTTATTTTTAAGTGAGTTTATTTTAAATCTTCTTTTCCAGTAATATACTAATATTATTTTAGAACAAATTATTAAATTCACAGTTGACATAATATTTTGTTATTTTTTGTCATTATTCATAATTTTAAATTACTTTATTTTTATCATTTTTGAGGCTTACGCTTTGCCTCGCTTATCTAAAACGCATCGATTCCCGATTTCGCCTTTTAAAACGTTGATTTCAAGTAAACAACTTTACCTGACTTTACACGACTATCTTAGAGAACGAAGTGAGATATTCAATTTGTGATATAGGAAAAAATAACATTTTATATAATTATGGCAACATGCTTATCCCACTGTGGTAGCAATTATTTTCATATTGAAAATGTTGATGGTTTACTGATGCACTTGATTTCAGCATGTGATAGTTGATGTTTACTGGATATACAAAGGTGTAAGAAGACATTAGACTAAAATTCTCTAATTTATTTGATGACCGCTAAGACAATGAATTTTGAGGATGAATTTTTAATGAGGGGCGGATTATAATACCCAAAATTTTAAAAAATGTAAGTATAATTTTTGGCTTAAAAATTTACCCCATTTTATCATTCCCCCATAAAACAGTAAGTTATTGTCATTAAATGATGTAAGCAACTTAGAACAAAACTCAAAGAGAAAACCAAGTAAATCAAAACTCACTTTTATATAACTTTGAGAAACTTTTGGAGAACACAATAGACTAAATGAAACACTAAATTTCAGAAAGAAAAGCAAAGATCACCCAAGAAACCAAAGCACAAAGAAAAGTTAGCAATAAAAGCAAACATAAAAAAAAAAAAACACTATCCTCAGAACATCCTGCAAGAGGACTCCTCACATGTACCGAGTGTAGGAATATATTTAAGAATAAGGATTTAGATATGCAAACCAAGGGTCCACCACTGCAAAGGGGTCCAATGTCCTACCAAACTCCTCCAGCAAATGCCACCAAAACAGCCACCAAATACCACCAAAACAGCCAACAACTTTTACCCACGGAACTTAGAAGAAAGATACAGGTGGAGTGGAACTTGCGTAGAGAAGAAAGAGGTTAGAAGCCGAGACGAAAGGTTGGAAAGAGCTCGCAAGATTTCCAGAGGAGGTGGAAGAAGGTGGACAAAGCTCTCAAGCTTTTCCAAGAAGAACCCGCAGGTTATAGCAACTTTGCTCTCAAATATTCACCAACCCTTCCTTCTCAAAACATCTCATATATATAGGCAATAGAGGGGAACTAAACAGCCCAATAACTGCCATAAATATCCAGCACAGGAAACAGGGCAGAACTTTCGGTTTCCAGCATAGGAAAACCAACAGCAGCAAGCCATTTAAAAGCCACGGTAATAGCAGCTGAGAACTCCAAACGGCAAAGCAAAGATCAAGAAAAAAAGCCACGGGTTTCCAGCACAACCGAGGCAGCAAATAAAGGGAATAAAGGCCACGGGTTCCACCACAGAGAAACCCCAAACGCCAACATTAAAGCACATTGAAGACCACGGTTCCAGCAGCCAAATGAGGGAAAATAATGCAGCAGTTCAAGAGGCAAAGAAGAAGAGGAAGAGACAAGTTCCACTCACCTAAAAGCTTGCACCTCATAATGAATTTAGAGCTAAACATCAGCTCATAATGAGCTACATCTCCACATGATAATAATGAGCTTGCACCACTAAAATTTCAACAACTAAAGCTCAAAACCGAAATCAGCCAAG
Source organism: Dendrobium catenatum (assembly GCF_001605985.2). Taxonomy (NCBI): domain Eukaryota; kingdom Viridiplantae; phylum Streptophyta; class Magnoliopsida; order Asparagales; family Orchidaceae; genus Dendrobium; species Dendrobium catenatum. The sequence goes on along the minus strand of NW_021318565.1, from coordinate 130,679 downwards.
GCTCCCATAGAACTAGAAAACAGCCCAAAGGATAAGGTGGACCCCAAAGCCAGCAAACCCAAGGTAAGCAAACCCAATCCTTATCCTACCATGATCATTGGATTTACGACCATCATTGGATATCATAAAATAAAATAAAAATAGCAAATATAACTAAATTTGTCCAAAACAAATAATGCAAGACAAATTAAAATGCATCATTATTTAAGTCATCTTCATCTGTAGTTCATAAATGTAACATAATAAGTCTTTAATCTTTATTGCATACTTCATCCAAATAATATAATTAAATATAATTGACAGCTTACTTTGAGCTTATCCAGTATAAGTTATATTCAGTTCTTCAGTAGTAAAATTGCATCATCTTTATAAATTTTCATCTTCAAATCCTCTAAATTAACTTCTTGAGCCGGTTCATCATCTAGTACCCAAAAGTTGACCATTTTAATGCTTGTATAATCCAAAAGATCGTAATTTCTTTTTTAAATCAAGAATTTACAAAGTTAAATTGTAACATGATAATTATAATGTATTTAAATATACTTATATTCATTTTCTAATAGAAAGATGACTCAGATGTTGATACTTTTATGTGGCTAGCCCAAAGAAACAATAAATAAATAAATATAAAAGTACAAACTCTTTTACTTAACAAAATCATTAATGTTATATCAAATATATACAAGATCACTTAGCCTTCGATATTTTAGATGATTTTGTCTCATGGTGTGAATTTGCTTAAAAACACTTTAGTTTCTCACATCTTGAAGAAAATGTTTGACTAAGAATTTTATCAATCAATTTCTACAAATTTGAAGCACTTGAACTCAACATCATTCTTCTATAAATAGTTAAATATTAATTAGTTATGTGGTGATTAGTATATGTCAATATATGATATCATAACTAATTATTATAGTACATATTGAAATTATTGTTGAACTTATCATGTTGCATTTCTTTTGACATTGTAAATGCAATTAGCTTGCTAAAATTTTCCAAGTTAAAAAAAATCCTTATCTCATTCATTGTCCATGATGATTTATGGCATATATCTTTAATTCTTATTAATATCATTTAAAATTTGCATTACTTTAAGTTTATGGCATAATTTTTTTGTTATATTGAAAATGAGGATTTGGGAAATATGTTGCTGAGCATATAAATTGTCGTAGCTAACTATCTCATTTTCTTTTTATTTTGCTTTTGTATGGATTGTACATTCCTTTTATATTTCTGAACATGCTCGTAAATGGAAAATGATGCAACTCACAAAAAATCACACACAATGTACACAATAGTTTTGGGTTTCCTCCGGTCAAATTTCATCCCAGCATCCCAGCCGTCCCTTCCCTTTTGATCTCATGGCCAACATGGGGATCTGTTGGAGGCTCACCTGGATCACAACAATCTCTTTCTATATTTGGGTGGCTGATTTATGAATGATTATATTAGTACAATTATGCATTAATTTTTAATTATTTGTTTCTTTATTTACATATATATCGTATAGAGTTATAAATAGGGAGAGCTTTATGCAATAAAATTAAGCATTTTCTCTCTCCAATTCTCTAAATTTAACATGGTATCAGAGCCTTCATTGCCATTGCCAGAATTCTGAGTTTTTTTGTTCTATTGTCGTGCGGTCGTGCCTTCATTGACGGCCTTCCCTTGAGAAACGAGAGGGAGCGGGTTCCAGCTTGGATTTGTCTTTTGTGTTCGTCTAGCCAAGAGAGAGACTGAGAGGGAGATGGGGGAGAGATTGAGTATTTAGATCTAATGGGAACTAGAAAGTTTAAAGCTCAATGGATAACACAAAATAAAGTAGAACACAATTCGATTCAAAACTTTAATAAGCAAGTCACCAAATAACATTAAACAAACTAAAATTATTTTATAAGAAGAAAGAAAACCAAAACAAACTACCCTCAGAACAACCAGCTAATGGTTACCTCACATGTAACGATAAAATAGGTAAATAGAATGCTCAAGGACATGTAAACCAGTGGTCCACCACAATAATTTTGATCCAATCCAACGTTGTCCACAACTCCTCCGGCAAATCCCAACAAAACTTACCAACCAGCACCACTCTCAATTTTAGAAGAATGATACAATTGGGTGGAAACTTGTGGAGAGAAGAAAGGGGTAGAAGACTTGGAAGAAGAAACAAGAAGTGAAGAAGTAGCTCTCAAGCTAGAGAAGAAACCCTCAGGTTTTTACTTTGTTTTCACTTCCAAGAAATTGCTCACAACAGCCCAAAACTCCCCTATAACTAGGAAAGAAAAGTAGGCCAAAAGCCATGCACAATTGCCCCCTACAGCCAACCAAAAAGGGAGGAAATAGGAAGCATTAAAAGGCATGGAAGAACCCACCAGATAAATCGGGAAAGCCAAGGGATAACAGCAGAAACCTAACAGGCAAAGCAAGGGGAACCGGGAAAGCCAGAAACAGGAGTAGAAACCGAACAACCAAGCAAGGGAAACCGGGAAAGCCAGGGAGCAGGGGCAGAAACCGAACAGTCAAGCCAACCAACAAACCCAAATCCAAGCAACTTAGCTGCCACTAACAAACCCGAATTAACCCAAATACAAAGCACACAAAGAAGCTAGCACACCAAAAGAAAAACATGTCCAATGAGCACCTATACCACACTTGATCATTGGTTGCCTTCCATCATTGGGTAAATAAAAATAAAACTCAAAAATTACAATAACATAAAATAAAAAAAACATGATCATGAAGAATTGAATGCATCAGGATCCCTGCCTGCGACTGGCGAGTGCGGGAGCAAGGAGGATTGAGCTGCTCCCTGTGTACATGAAGTTGAGCGAACTATGCAGTTTGTGTGGCCTAGCAGTTGATCGAGCGCAACAAAGGGACCTGCTGCTTCTGCGTGTGAGTCAAGCTGAACCATGAGGCCCTTTCCTCTCGTGTGTGTGCCAGAGATGGGGCCGGGGGGGGGTCGAGCGAGGTCTAGTCCTCCCCATAACGAAAGTAACCATTTTGATTTCATCTTCCAAAAGAATCAAGCAGGTCTGATTGGTTCAATTTGTCCATGTCTTCTAGAATTCTCTCTCACTATGGCATATCAAACGGGTCTTTTAAGTGATTAAAGAAAGCATCCTCAGTTTCTTCACACAAGTCAATACTAGTTCCATTCTCCATAATGAACAATTTCTCATTCTTCTCTATTATTTATCATTGAAGCACATCTATTGATAGCATTTAGCAGTTGGCTTTAAAATCAACGTCACAATGCTCTTTTTTAGTGCTTTCAAGTTTTTTTCCTTAAGCCTTACTTTCATATGCTGGCATTGTTTTTTCAAATTGAACATTGCTAAGATTTAATGCTTTTTAACCTTTTTTTCCTAGTAGAATTTATTAATTGTGAAAATATGCCTTCAGGAAGCTCGAGCTCCTTTGCAAGTATGGGCGATGCAAAAGAGCAACAATTTTCTGAACGAGGAAGGTTAGAAACATAGTGCTATTTTTTCTTTTTTATGAATTTGAAATGCATGTCCTTTTTGTATATTATGAGGTGAAAAGATGTTTTTATGTAAGTTAAATGATGGTCTTGACTCTGTTGATTCCCTATGTTAGATTTTGGTAGTTAGATTGGTTGCTTTAATTGAATGAAATCTATACAAAGGAATCTGTATTTAAATTATTAAAGGACATAATCTGCTGGTTTGAGATCATTAAGGGTGCCCATTTTGGTGTCTCTTACCGTTGAAAAACATAAGACAAGAAAACTCAATACTTTTGTATCTTATTCACGAAGAAGAATATGTTGATAATTTATACAAGAGAGCTAGAATAGAAAGAAATCTTGGCGGAAATTAAGATCGTCTATAAATCAATTGCTTCTATATATGGCAAGGAGGATTCATCAAAGCATAAAGAAGTTCAAATAAAAAATAGTTTTTAGCTCACTAGAAATCAATTTTGACATTAAATATTAGGCTTTAAAGATGTTGCACATTGCCTATTTATCCATTAAATATTTAAAAATAATTTAAACCTTTGAATGATTAGAAATATTAGAATATTCTTAACTATTAAACTTCTTTATCAATTATGTAGTAAATCCTATAATCAAAATAATATATGGTTGGCAGATAAGATTATAGTAGATGTTAGTTGTAATTTTTCTCTTTTTTTATGGATTTAGCTTTTAAATTGAAAATACTTTGTCCCTCCCTCATTAAAAAAAATGAAAATTTTTTATTGAGCCTAATTTTGAAATAGAGCTCTCTTGGTATGTTAGCTTTTGAAAATGGTAGACCTTCTCTCTCATTATGGCTTAATCTATAGTATATTCATGTAAATTTGATAGATTAATTGATGTGACTTGGCCTTTTTTTTACTAAAGATAAATTCCCCCCCCCCCTAAATGAATAAAAAAAATTCAAAAAATTGCAGGAGCTTCATTCTGAAATGGAGCTCTCTCCTTAGTTCTAGTTTTGAGAAGTTTCAAAAGGGAATTTATTTCTCATTGTGGCTTAATATAATTTATAGATTTGGATCTATAGTATATAGGTAAAAATTATATATAGATTTGGATCTATAGTATATAGGTAAAAATTATATAGAATAATATATTTGACCTGACCGTTTTTAATCATAAGATATTTTTCTCTCCTTAATGAATTAATAAATTCAAAGAATTATAGAAGCTCTATTTTGAAATGGATGTCTTTCATTAGTTGTAGTTTTGAAAAGTTTTAATGAAAGTTTTTATCTCTCATTGTAGTTTAATAATATTATTTCTATGGCTATCTATGTTTCTATGTATCTTGAATTGTTTACATGCATGATTGATAAAAATGATTGCAACATTTTACCAAAAAAATATAACATTAATCAGTCACACTTGTTACATAATGCTAATTCCTACTATTATAAGTTTTTGAGTGGGTGAAACTGGATTATATTGCATGTTTTTTGGAAGGTAAATGATGCAGTGGGCAAGAAGGGAAGGCAACTATCTACAATAGACTTCTCCTCTTCAAGAACACTATAAAACAAATGGCATCCAAGAAGGCATATCCTGCAACATAACGAGGAGAATTTAGTGTTATTTTATGTCTTCGGAATATAGAGGAATAAAACAAAGATAAAAAAGCCAACCAACCACATTCCCATCGTATCCCCTCATATTGATGTGTACAAATAAAATTTTGCAAAAGAGGGCCCTCCCCATGGAGGATGAGATTCATCCTCAAATGAGACGATGTTGCTCTGGCTTGTCATCAGCCATAAAAGGAATGAGGTGTCTAATATTAAAGATGTCGGAGGTATGCAGATTATAGAACAATTGTTGGCGATATGTATTAGGATTAATTTTCTACCCAATTTCAATAGAGCCAATTTTGCAAGGAAAAAGCTTGTTGCACTCATGAGGGGAAAACCAGTATTTGGTGCGAACTGCTCACACAAGATCGCCAATTTAAAATTCTACATGACAATGGTTTTTTATCAACAAAGCTGATGTAGGCAAAGGGGGGGGGGGGGCGTGGGGAAAGGGGGGGGGGGGGGGGGTCAAAACAAGTTGGGTTTTATTTTTGGTGAGCTTTTATTTTCTTTGCTAGATGTCAACTCATTAATCTCTAGTAGAGTGTCTTAAGCTCATAAATTGTAAGAATTAATTAGGTTCATTCCCCCCCTCTCTTTTGGCCCTTGGTTCTTCTCTCTTGGTTGCCTTTTCCTTTCCCCGTCTTTGTGTCCCTTCGGTTCTCCCCTGGTGCTATTCCCGTGGCTGGTTCCCCTCCCTTTGCTGGGTGTTGGTTCCGGTCCCCTATGTGCCTGCTTGGTTTCTTCCCTGGTTGTTTTCTCGTGGCTGCCTCTACCCGGTTCTTGTGTTGCATTTTCGGTTTGTTCCCTGGCTGCTTTCCCGTGACTGTTTTACCTGGATTTCCTGAGCCTTTTCAAGTGCTGATTCTGGAATGAATTGTGACTGTTTGGGAGCTATTTTGGGAGTGAATGCTGCCCCTTTTGGGGGTTTTTATGTGACTGTTTGGCTGCCCTCTTAGGTCCTATAAATATGTGATGACTGGTGAATAAAATGGAGTTTTAGAGAGTGTTGTATGCCAATTTTTGGAGTAAAAAAACCTGAGGGTTTTTTCTTCTTTTGGCTTGCGAGCTATGTCCCCATCTCTTCTCCTCTCTATAGCTTGCGAGCTATGTTTTGTTTCGGCTTCTTATCTCCTTCTTCTCTCCGCAAGTGACTACCCCACCTGTATCCTTCTTCTCGATCCAAAAAAAGCAAGTTTAGTTGTGTGTGTTTGTGTCAAGAATTGTAAGAGTCTTTTTATATCATAAAAGTGAAGTCGTTATTGTTTTAAATGTCGTATTTTATCTATTTTGGGGCATTTCTTATATTTTTATCCTAAGAAGTCTGTGTATCTTTTGCTTGCAAAAAATTAGGGGTTTTCTTTATTTTTTGCTTGCATCAAAAGCCCTTATTTTGTTGTAGCAGTCACAAGATTATCATGATTTTTTTTATGGATATGTTGTAGTCTAACCACCAAGTTTTAAACTGTGCCATGAGGCTGAACTGTATTGGGCAGAGGGAGATGTTCAATAGGATCTCTAAGAGGAAAGTTGTTGACTACCTAAAGGGGCTGAAATTAATATTGCAATTAACAATGTGATTGTGAGCAAACTCAGGTTGATGCAGCTTAAGGTCCCAAGATTTGACATGTTCACTTACTAGGCTCCATAACATGTCACCCAACAAATGATTGGCAACTTCTATTTTGTCTATATGTTTGTGGGTGACAGTTAGACCTGGCATTTAAACTAGTGTTAACTAGTTGCATAAGTTGCGCCATTATGTGGCTAAGGAAATGGGTGTCATGTTCAGACACAATGGTGTTCGGGAGGCTATGTAGTATATCTATTTCGTAAAAATAGAGGGTGTAGATGTGAATGATATTGGTAGTACACTTACTAGTAATGAAATGGACCATTTTTTAGAAACGATCCACGATGATAAAAATATAATAATAGAAAAATTGCATTCACAAAAGCTCAAGCTCTAAATTGATGCTAATATAATATTGCATGTTTGGGTCAGAATATGCAGTGGTTTGTACATCTCGCATTAGCAGTTGTTCCCTTGGCTAAGCGGCAAATCAACAACGAGCTACAAAGTTTTGAACTTCCCGCCGCATAGAAGGCCAACAATAAGGTGCCATTAAATAAAAAGTTTGATCATGACCTACATGGCCTTCAATTTATTAATGATTTTTGTGTGGAGATTTCATTTCATAATATAAAGTTCTACACCTTTAAACAAGTTACAGAATAATAGAGAAATAAGGATCAATTGTGTAGAGATCTTGGAATGTGTTAATACATGACACCAAAAGGCTTATTTTAGACAAAAAAGAATGGTTTAAAGCAAAGTTTTAAAAGGGGAAATCGGGAATCGATGCATTTTTTTCTAAGCGAGGCGAGGCATAAGCCTCAAAATGATTAAAATAAATTAATTTAAAATTATAAATAATGACAAAAAATAACAAAATATTATGTCAACTATGAATTTGAAGATTTGTTTTAACAATTATTTGTACTACCAATAATAAAACAACATGAATACAACAATATACCGTTTTGCCAAGGGTCCAAGGGGGCACTGCCCCCTGGCGGGGTTCGACCGAGAGTTTTATTATAAGAGTAATTTTGAAATTATGCTTGTTTTTAAAGTTCGTAAGTTGTTTGTATGGAAAGATACACCTGTGGGCTCCGAAAATTCGGCCCCGGCCTCCCCGCCGCGCGATTTCTTTTTTTATCTGAGCGAGGGAGTTTTAACGAACTAAGTTCCGAGGTAAATTTTGGAAGGCAGATGGGTTTGTAGATAAGACACTACCCAGAGATTTCGCCCTCATTTTGCGAGGACTTTATGATCTGAGTTCTGGTTTCCTATAGGCGCAAGCCCCTATAGTTAATTACCTCTCTCGATAACGAGAGAGAACTTTCGATTAAGGCTAGTCATCAATCAGATACGTAGAGTATACGTGTTATCTGGCATATAGTAGCAACAATGGGATTAGGATATGAGAATTTGGAAATTTGGGAACTTGGGTTGAGATATTTGAGGATTTGATATTTAAAATTGAAAATTGCACCATCTTACACTTAAAGCGGATGGTGGGGGAATGGATGATGGGGCCCGTCAATGATCCCATGGTTCCATCGTCCCAGGCCATCTGGGTCCCTGGTCTACTTAGTCGGAGGAGGTAGTCGACCCAACCTAGACAGAAGGATCCTTGTCAGCAGCCATGGGTTGCTTCATCCAAGGGGACCTTGTAGACCGGGGTTGGATGTTTGTCTAAGGGGATAAATTGGAATTCACCTTATGCTAACAGAGAGCTTTGTTCCTATCGATCATATCCTATTGATTCATATCTTAAGGATTTAACGCCATTAAGGAGCGTATTGGCTCTGGCCATAACCGCTATCTGTGGTTGCCATTTGGGGCAAAACCACTCGGTTCAGAGGGCCCCGGGTCATAATCGTTTACCTGCAGTGCCATTGTGACCGTATATTTATTCAATATCTCGAACCTTTCTACTCCTATTTATCTACTTAGGAGGATCGGGTTTCGTAGGCTTCATGTCTTTGTTTATGAATTTTTCTTGATTTTAGGCCTTGAAAGCCTAAAAAGAATGTATAAACAAATACACCGCGTTGCTACAACCGTGTATTTGTTTAGGTAGTTCGAATCTTGTCGACTTCTATTGATCCGTTATAGAAGGATCGGATTCGAACTGAATCATCCTTGTAACCCGCATAGCATCCATAGGCATCACGTGTTGTACCAATAACACGCTCGCCAGGGCCATGCGGGTTGAGATTGTATTTACCCCTTGTGTACCTATGTGCATACAAACTACGGTGCACGATGTAGGGGTATTTTGAAATATTTGTAGTTGTGCATGTATTTGTCATATTGAATGCACAGCATTTCCTTGAAAAGCTTATACACGCATTCTGTCTGCTCTCATAAGTGTTGCAGATCCGTGGTGCGTTTGGATTTTGATGTTGACTCCCCCCTTCTCAATCACCAGGGGAGGATTTTTTGAATTTTGGAGTCAAAGACTGCTGATTTGGGGAGAACTCCTTTTAGGATCTTCGGTGTAGCAGACTTGTTATTTCTTGGTATTTTGTGGGTACCGAGCTGTTTTCTTCTTAATATTAGAACTAGAAGAGACTTTGGAACACCAGGAAGTTTGGTTCTAATTTGTTCAAACATTTCCCCCTTCTGCCAGGGGTGTCCTTTTCGTACATCGGGCTGCCTTTGTACCGGGTTTGGCTGAAGATCTTGACCACCAATGTCGTGGTGATATCAATACTTGTGTCCACAGCGATTCGTTGTTCTTTCAATACACTTTGTTATCCACAAGTGGTTCGTACTCATTTGTAGGGATCCGTTGTACTTGCTACGACTCCCTAGCCGGTATTTGTAGGAGAGCCCTTGCTTTTGTATTGAAACCATCTTTCACCAATCTCAGGTGGTTGGACGATTGCATCTACTGTAGGGGCAGATCTTTGGTTGTTATACATATAAGTAGGAGTCGTACATCTTACAACTGTCATTCATTTCTTTTTTGTAAGTATAGTGCATTGACTGATCGTTGGTGGGACTGTTGTATCTACTACGAGCTCCTATGAGTGTTTGTGAAAGAACCATTGCTGTCCAACATCAAATCCATCTTTTCACCAATCTCAGGTGGTTGATAGTTGAATTTGTTTGTAGAAGATGGATCTTTGATTGCTGGTCTCCAGTATTGCCCTCTCATCAACAGGCGATCGTAGGGATCATCGTAGGAGATATTTGTACTTGTGCCACAGAGTGGCTTGATGTACTTACGATATGCCCACTGTTGTTATCCACAAGTAGCTCATATTTGTTTGTAAGGATCCATCGTATTTGTTACGAGTTTCTAGGAATGTTCATAGGAAACCCTTGTTTCTTGCATCATATCCACCCTTTCACCGATCTCGGTGGTTTGATTGTGTTTGTTGGGTTGCATTTGCTTGTAGGAAGGCGGATCCTCCATCACTGGTCTCCCATATTACCTTCTCATCACACAGAGCATTGTAGGGAATGTCGTAGGAGTTCGTATCTCCAGGTCTTGTAGTTTGATTTCCTCGTGTATGATCCAAATTTCGATCTTTTGCATGTGTTTGGATCCAAATTCAATTTCATTCAGACTTGAATTCTCAAGTTTACAAGTCCCCACTTGATGTCGTATAGCCTGAGTTCGAGTTAAGTTTCATTTAGACTTGAATTCAAACTCAGTCTAAGTCTCCCACATTCATTCAGGTCTCCTATCATCCTACTGAATTCATCCGGATTTGAATCAAATGCTTGCAAATCTGATTTCACTTGGCGTCGTACAGTTCAAGTTCAAATGCATAAGTTCTTGTTGTCCACATCTTGTTCTAGTTTTGAATTCAGAGTACAAGTTCAAGTGCCTTTGTTCAGATCTTCTGAAGTCCTTGCAAGTTCAAATGCATGTTCGTTTGACTTGATTTTGATTTCAGTTTGATTTTATCTCATTTTGAATTTGGTCTTACAAATCATTTGAATTTTGATTCTGATTTAGGTCCACAAGTCCTCTGTTCTTGTACAGGTCCTCTGCTCATTTTAGTTCAAGTTCTGTACATTTTTATTCGAGTACAGGTCTTCTATATTGTTGTCCAAGAAGGTCTTCGAATTGTTCCAGTCTTTGTACATTTCAGTGAAAATTTCGGCAGCACCCCGGCATATCCCCCGTTTGGGGGAAAATTTGGGAGCTGGGCCTCCCACCACGCTACTAGAGCGTGTATGGTAGGTGTTCGTAGACACCGCGGCCGTACAAAATTTCATCCCACCACGCTACAAGAGCGTGTATGGGGCCTTCAGCAGTACCCGTACAGTAGAACAGCAGTGACTCCCAGAACAGCAGTGACTCCCCACCACGCTACAAGAGCGTGTATAGGGCTCTCCCACCTCGTCGTATGCATCGCACCGGGCTCCCTCCTACCGTGCTACAAGAGCGCGTATAGTGGTTCCGGTCCGCTGCACACCGAGAATGGGATTTTGGAACATCGTACCTTTGCGTAGCAGTCGTCGGCCGGTGTCGGTGTCAAGGTGAGGACCATCCCCACCACGCTACAAGAGCGTGTATAGGGCTTACCCGCCTCGTCGCATGCTTCGCATCGGGCTCCCTCCTACCGTGTACAAGAGCGCGTATAGGTGGTTCCCCGGTCCGCTGCAAACGTCGAAAACGGGGTTTAAGTCAGAAATTTATACCTTGGAGACCGGCGGGGAGGAGTCGTCGGCGACTGTCGGCTCGAGGATCGAGGTAGGAGGGCAAGCATTTTTTTTTTGTTAATATATAAATTAATGCTAATTAATGATAATTAATTAATTAACTATTTTTAATTAATTATTCATAATTAATCATAATATTAAGATAATTAATTTAAATTTATTAAAATTAATTAAAACTATTAGTTATAATATATAACTAATAGTATTAATTAATTTTAATAACTTATAATTAATTATTAATAATTAACAATAAATTAATTTTGAATAATTAATTAAATTAATTAAAATTAATTATAATTAATAACTTAATTATAATAATTTAATTTAGAATTAAGTATAATTTAATCAAATAATTATAATTAATTAAAAATAATAATTATAATTAGTTAAATAAAAATTATAATTAATATATATATTTTTATAATTTTTTTTTATTTTACGGGATTAGGCCGAGGAGCGCACGGCAAGGGAGAAAATTACCTTCTCTGCCAGCGAGCTCTTGCTCCCGATCGAAATGTGTAACTTCCGATCCTACTGGAAGGGAAAGTCGATGAAGGAGCGGTCGGACAGTCACGGAGGAGCTGAAGAAGAGGCGTCGAAGGGAGAAGTACGATCACAGCCCGGCGAGTATCCCGTCTCTGTCCGATCAAAAGTGTCGTAACTTCCGCTCGACAGGGAGGGGAACGTCGTCGAAGCAGCGAAGTCGAACAGCAATGGAGGCGCCGGAGAAGCCGCGTGAAAGGGAGAAAGTTGCCTTCACTGTCGGCGAGCTCCCCACTCTTGCTTCGATCAAAATGTCTGGCTTCCGATCCAACTTGGAGGAGAAAGAGCGAGAGAGAGAGCTCGGGAGAGGAGAGCCGCGAGAGAGAGAGAGAGGGATCGTGAGGAAGAGAATTCGGGAATGAGAGAGTTAGAGCGGAGAGCTGTTAACACGACGTAGAGGGACATCCGATCGTGCGAGGTCGTGGGCGACGACGTGCTGAATTCGGCGCCGGACAAGTACGTATATTTTTTTCTTTTTGGATACAGTAACGGGTCAACAGTACCAAGCATTTACCTAGTGGTACCGAGCATGTACCGCTCGATACCGAGTATACGAACAGGTAGTGTTAAACAGTGGTCGAACATGTAGTGTTACCGTTGGTTCAAGCTCCGACTTCACACGAAGCGCGACGATTCAAACCAGCGGTCGAACAGGAAGAAAGGTCGTTCTCGAGCACTCCTGCCTGATCGAAGAACTCACTTGTGGTCGAACACGAAGCAGCTCTCAAAAGGGACTAAGCGGAAGCAGCGCGCTCGAAAGATAAGGAATTTGTTCTTTGTTGTGAGCTCCGTCGAATCCTAATGAGGCGTCGCCTCACGCCGCCTCGAGGCGTTACGCCTCGACGCATACGCCTAGCTAAAAAAAATCGCACGCCACGTCAAATACATTGAGGCTTAAGCCTCAAGGCGCCGGGTTAGCGCCTCGAACTGAGTCGCGCCTCTGTTCGGACGCCTCGACCGCTTTTTTAATCGATGGTTTAAAGCATTGGCTATTCGGTTCAGTGCTCCTGCAAAAGTGAATTGCTGTAAAAATGAGGCCCATTAAGCATGCCAAATGTAGTATATGTCTTGGTTGGTGATATACATTGAAGCTTCATGATCAGTATATATTTTTTTCCATTTGAAACAGATGGTGATGTTATCGTTTGATGGCTTGGATGGCATCATAGAATTCGAGATCATAGGTACTATAATGAAGGATGCCCCCATTGAGTTTTGTACAAAAGTAAGCCACTTGCTGGGCAGTTGGGCTAAGAATGATGATGATGCCTTGCTTGTAGAGATTAAAATGGAGTTCAAAAGGAAGTGCAAAATATGGTAATAACATAATAGGTACTGATGTACGTATGGACTTAATGCCTTGAAATGCCAAATCGGTCTCAACCCAAATCGGTCTTAAGACCGACTTGTGAATGGTCATAACCCAAAAAGGAAATTCTTGGTGCGAAGAAGATGCACTTAGGTGGTGTGGCGGCATAAAATTTGTCTAGAGGAAGGACAATGAACACATTGTGTAAATTTTGTACATAAGTATACCTTAAACGACAACATATTTATCAATAAAAGGGCATAAGACTTGATTGATAAAAAGTTGTAATAAGCATTGCTAAAAATTTGGTGCATTATGACCTGGTCTAACATATAGAGATAGATTGACATTTCATCATGGAATAGATAGATCTATTGTATTTGAAAAAGAATAAAGAATTTTATTAATGGGTGGTTTGATTTGATATAAAATGAATAACTTCCTCAATTATTTTCCCTTGGTTGTTTGAAAGAGTAGAAGGAAAAAATACTATTTTCCTATTTATTTATTTTATTTCTAGAGTGAAATCATAGGACATGGAGAAGAATAGAGAGAAAAACGGAAGATTTTCATATGATATTTATTGATTTAGAGAAAGCATATGATAAAGTTCCAAGAGAACTGCTATGGAGAGTTCTAAAAAAGAAAGGGATTAATAATACTTATATTCAAGTCATTAGGGGTATTTATGACGGAGCTATTACTTGTGTTCAAACACAAGGTGGTTTGACTAAGTATTTTCCAATTTCAGTTGGATTACATCAAGGATCAACCTTAAGCCCATATCTTTTTTGCTTTAGTCATGGATGTTCTTACTAGAGATTGCTAGAGGATGTTTCCTGGTGTATGCTTTTTGCTAACGATATTCTTCTTGTTGGTAAGACTAAAGAGGGAGTTGAAGGTAAACTTGAATTATGGAGGTCAACCGTAGAGTCTAAAGGTTTTCGTTTGAGTAGATCTAAAACCGAATACATGGATTGTAATTTTAGTAGTAATAGATCTAGTGGGGGATTTGTGACTTTGAGTGATCAAGTCATTAATAAGATTACACATTTTAGATTTCTTAGGTCTATTGTTCAGTGTGATGGTGAAATAGATGTGGATATTATTAGTAGAATTCAAGTTGGATGGATAAAGTGTAGGAATGCATCAGGCTTGTTGTATGATAGAAAAGTACCACTCAAACTTAAGGGAAAATTCTATAAGATGGTGATTAGACCTGCAATGCTTTATGGTGTAGAATGTTGGCCATTAAAGAGAAGCATAATGTTAAGTTAAGCGTTCAGATATGAGGATGCTCAGGTGGATGTCTAGCTTTACTCTTTGAGACAGGGCACGAAATGAGTATATACGTGAAAAGGTTGGAGTAGCTCTAGTGGTAGATAAGATTAGAGAGAGTCGTCTTAGATGTCTTGGTCACATAAAATGGCGGCCTTCTGAAGAACTGATTAGGAGAGTAGATGTATTAGATTTAACATATGTTAAGAAAGGTAGAGGTAGACCTAAAAAAGACTTGGTTAGGAAATATTAGAAATGATCCTTCTTTATTAGATATAAATGAGAAATTGACTCTTAACCAGACACAATGGAGAAAAATGATTCATGTAGCTGACCACACGTAGTGGGATAAAGGCTTGATGTTGTTGTTGTTGAGTAAAATCATACGACATGCTCTAAACATTAAAAAAAAAGTTGTGAATTCCATTCTAGTTAAACCTTGAAAAGTTCATATTGCATTAATTATTTTTATGCAATCCAAGACATCCCGCATAAAACCTTTCAATGTGCAAGATGCAAAGTCAAGTGCGGTTAAAACACATGTTTTGTTTGTGCCACTAGCTTTTTTTATCTTGTTGGGGATGGAAAAGATTGATCTTGCATTCTTTTACAATCGACTAAGATATTAAAAGAGAATGGGCTTGATATTACATTTGTATACCATAGCAAGTAAGAATTGAGGGGAAACAATCCTTTAGTTGTTAAGAGTTGAAAACTCTTAACTCTATATAAATTTTTTTTATTTAAATAGAATTCTCTTGTATTTTTTTTGGCCTGTTTTGTAAGTCTCTGATTATTATGTTCTTTTGTTGTAACTGATTGAGTGAAATCCTCTTGTCACCTGTTTTTAATTCCTAGCTGCTTGTCTGACATGCTTCAACCTTTGTTTTTTGCATGAAAGTGCCTAATATTTGTCTTGTCTTACTCTCCTTTCAATTCCTAACAATCTATCTAACATGCTTCATTCTATATGCTTTGAAGTCAAGCGTCTAATATTTGACTTAAAAGAACTTTAAAACATTTGGGAGAGATAATTATTATACGTTACATGTAAAGCATTTACTGACTTGGATGACTTTTTTAATTTTATCCTTTTATTGATTTATGTAGCTATATTATTTATTTGTTGCCCATCGGGTTACATTTAATTTATTTTTTGCAAGGATACGAAATGGGAAACATTGTATGTCATGGAAAATTTCCTAATAGAGACAATCAAAAGGTTAAAAAAAAAAAGTTTATGTTCCTTATTGGACTATCACTTTCTCCATTGGTCCATTATTCGTCCATGCTTTAATTCTCCTTTTTGCCGCACCTTCTATGCTGATTTCATCTATTAGTCCTGGTACCCTTTCTTCACTTCAATAACAATGTTGTGAGAAACCTGCTACTACCTTTTCTTTATCCCATTAAATGTGACTCATAAGGAAATCTGGCTGCTAGCCTGTAAAATGGATAAACAATCTACAACGACTAGGAGAGTGAGTGGTTATACTCAGTTATCTCTTGAACCTCTATTCCACTTTGTTTTAGCATTTTTCAATGCACTTGTGGTCATTCTACTTTCTATCTCTCAGCTTGTCTACCTCTCCATTTTTCTTGTTCATCGTATTTGCTTCACTTTATTTCTTGGAAACAAATGTGCTACTCTTGTTCTCGACATTGTTGCTTCCCTTGCATTTCCATTGCCCTCTTCTTTCTCCGCACTTTCATTGCTTGAAACCCAAGGGAGTGGTATTTGTTAGACGGAAAGTTTGAGGCATGGCAATCACTCGCCTATATTAGAGAGGAATTTGCATTCCTATTCAGTTTGTTATTGCATGGTTGCTATGCCACTGCACTACATTCCACTGATTATCCAATGTTTTACTATCGCCTGATTAAATGCCACTTTAATGTGCCCCTAGGTTTGTACCTCGAAGATTAGTTTTTCTTTTTTTTTTGGAAGATCAAAGGGTGTGCGTGTAGGAAGTTTCAAATAGGAAGTAGATGTTGGACAATAGGCGAAATCTATTCAAACACAGAGATCTAAAAGCGACATAAAATATAAAAGAAAATCAACACACACAAAAACAGATAAAAAATTTATACATATTCATTCTATGAATGAATGGCTACGTCGTATTGTTGTCGTATTGTTGTCGCTGTATATTTTGCTATTGATTGTGGAGAATTACAACCCTAATTTTTGAGGTACAATTATAAGATGACACCCCTGGCCTTTAAAAGAAAACCTAGCACAGCCGGAGCATAATAAAAATTCAAAATGTCCTTAGTGAAATAACTGTTAATATTATATTCCTTTTAGGGCTAAGTCTGTATGGCACGTTTTCTTTGTGGGGAAAAAATTGGGCTTCATAACTTAATAGTAGAGGAGCTAATAAATGTTTGAGCTGCTGCTAGCATCCACCAGATAAATGTGTTGATTGATGAGTTGGGGAATATGAAGATCTGAAGTTGAAAGATATAGGGGTCTTTGGGGCATTTTGGTTGAGCTGAATGACAAAGGTTAATTCTTAGTTCTTTTTAGTATCTGAGCCTAATCACATATCGCCTTTCATTTTATTAATGTTAATACCTTGCCATCATGATATAAAAGATGCCTGTTATTACTGCAAGGCTTTATTTTTTAAAATTATTATTTTCCTAGTTGGTAAGAATATATATATATGGCACGTAGGCTTGAATGGTCTAGTAGCTCCTTTGACATGCATAGACATCTTTGCAGTAGAAAGAATCAAAGAAGATTTTATGGCGTCAAGGTTAAACAGAACCTTGTTACCATAACATCACGCAGCCCTAATGATTCCAAAGAACATGAAAGGATTATCCTTAAGACTTGGAATTATAATAAAGAACTAAAGAGTATCAATAGTGTTGGTAAGCATTCGTAGTTATCATGCTTTAGTTTGATTTTAATAATTGGGATGGTAGATACTGATATGTGGCCTTTATGGCGCAGCGTGATGTTTTTATTTATATTTACAAACTTTCTATTCTGCTACGGAAAAAAGATGGCTTAATTTGTTTGATAGTGCTGCAGGAGCTTTGTTTTCTAATGCAATTCAAATGGATATATATTGGAAAGAGAAGGATGCAGATTCTGATTGGGTAACTTTTTGGAATTGAGAAGTTATACTAGTAATTTTTTCTTAATTCTCCATGCTCCATTGTTTTAAAATGTTTTTAATTGCTGCAACACTAACCAGTCACTTGTTTTTTCTTGAGCATGATGATTTGAACATTCTTGCTCGTCGATATCAAATAATTAACTGCAAAAATCAAACGGATTATAAGAATATTATTTTATTAATTGAGTCTCCTTAAAGTACTTTTATTTTGCATTTTATACCTCGTGCATGATTATTTTCTTTCAGTTGTATTTCAATTTTCTGGGATCGTTTCTACCCTCTGAACTGTGAACATTTTGCGTGTTTTAGTCAAATTTTGAAGTTATCTATCTATTGTCATTCGAGCAATCCTATTTTCATCGATTTGAAGGAATTTATACACATTTTTGTGCAAGTTTGAGAATGAGTTGCATGTTGCAAATATATGATTGTGGATATCCTATAGTTTGTAACATTTCATTTTGAAATATCGTGCATGTAATGACCAACTTATAGGCATCTTTATGTTTTGAGAAATGAGACACATCTTAGCAATTTCCCTATTTGTCATTTTAAATAAGAATCTCATATTTCAACCTACTTTTTATATCTTCTTTTGTCTTCTTTAGTCATTTTCTTTTAGCTATTCATGTATAATACTAACTACTGATCTCCTGGGTATGCCAATTTCTGAGTCCTTATCTCTAACTTTGGTATTTACTTGCATTATTCAATAAAATATAATTGCTATATGATTGGGATGCATTTATCATTGTTTCTGAAGCATGACATTTACGCCATTGTTCATGCTTTGGGCAATGGATCATAAGGAATTCTTGTATTGCTTTAAATATAATAGCCTAAATCTTAATTTATGTTATTTTTGCTTATGCAATACTACTTTTAAGGCAGTAAGCCTCTTTTTTGGTGGTGCTTATGTATTATATTTTTCCGTTGCCAATTCTGATTAGGTTGAATAAAATTTAATATGAAAAGTAATCGATAATTGCATCAAGAAGTTAAGGGGCGTCGGGAGAGTAGAAATAGGTGGTGGAAATTTTTATTAGAAAGAACCGCTCTTGAAGAAAGAAAAAGGAAACACTATTAGAATATTTAATAAATTCAAGGAAGGTAGCAGGTAGCAACGAATTCTGGAGCTCTAGCAATTGAAGCAAGATGATAGTGTTATTCTGAAAATTAAAACATGAGATAAAAAAGGAAAATATTTTGTTAAGGAGAAAAATAAATGAATTTATGTAGAATATG
The DNA here is from genome assembly GCF_001605985.2 of Dendrobium catenatum. Lineage (NCBI taxonomy): Eukaryota > Viridiplantae > Streptophyta > Magnoliopsida > Asparagales > Orchidaceae > Dendrobium > Dendrobium catenatum. The sequence goes on along the minus strand of NW_021318565.1, from coordinate 111,844 downwards.
TTAATCTAACAAATGAAAGTTGAATTAGCTTTGATGAAGATCCATAAAAAGGAAAATTTTAGGGCTATATTTAATTGAGATTTGCGGAGTCATTTATAACATCGGATAATATTAATGAATCTTTTTAAGAAAATCTTAAGACTACCACAATGTCAAATGATTGGAGGAGGCAATTTAAAATCAATTTTTATGAATAGAAAAATGTTCACAATTGTGAGAAGTGAGAACCATAGGGGATCAAAGCTTATAGTTCGCAATTTGCAATGAAAACAAGTAACAAATTAGATTGAGGAATTTCAAGTCACTGTAGCATAGTTAATCTGGTTTACACTAGGAAGATAAATTATAATTGTTTTTTATTTGTGTTTAGAACATTAATAAAAAAAGCGTAAAAGCAATGTAGAAAATGCCTTTTGATGTTATTGAGGGATCAATGATTAAATGGACATTTAAAAGAGGATACATATGTCAAAGATTTGTTGAAATCATTAAGAACGTATGATTTCATAATCACAAGTATTGGGCATATTTGGAAAATGATCAATGATTTCTTGGTCGTGGTAGGATTGCCAAAGATGACCATCAACTCTATATTTCTTTATGTTGATCATGGATGTGCCTAAAATATGCATTAGAAATGAAATACTTTAATGTTTGTTCTTATAGAATGAAAACATAAAGTTAAGATAATAAAGCAAAGCCTTGAAGATGAGTTAAAATTGCATCATAAAAATCGATTTCATGATTTTTTATTTAAATTAAGATGAATTAATATTGATATGAGAGTAGGAGGTCAAGGGGTACCTATGCTTAACAGATTCTTGTATCAGATTTTGTTATGTAGCAGAATATTGATATTATTTATAGTGTCAAAATAGGATGATTAAAATTGAGGAAGCGCTCCTAGGACACTATTTGCACAGTAGAATCCGAGGAAGACTGCTAAAATGGAAATTAAGTCCAGACATGTTATATGATTCCAAGTTTGTACAATTTTTTTTTTCCTTTTTTTTAGGGGAGTGCACTTGCCCTTTTATTCTAAGTGTGTACAACTTAAAACCCAAAAACATCCTGATTGAATGCTTTAGAAAAGAGAATGCTATCATGGGTTGTGCGGTGAAAACAGGTAATATGGTATGCAAAATAATTTTGTGTGAAGGTATGTGAGAGTAGTATATATGTTTAAGAAAATAGGCTTTGATAATTTGGGCATGTATAAATGAAGGTAGATTATTCAACAATAATAAGGGATGATAAAGTTGATGTTAAAGAGTTAACGAGGGTTAGGTTAAAGTTATTTGACTTGATGTTATGCATAAGAGCTTGTCAAAACTAGAATTAATACCACTTACAACACTCAACTGTAATAAATTTTAAATAGTTGAAGTACTTATAACACTGTCTCTTCAAAAAGTTAATGATACTTATAACGAAGAAGGTTGCTCTATCTGTTTGACAAGTGCGACTTTTCCTGTAATGATGAAAAGTTCTCGTTATTATGCTGGAAAAAAAAAAACTAGTGATTCTTATCCCAATAAGGCTGTCCAACAAGCAAGCTAGGAATTTAAGGACTTGGTGGTTTTAAATTATACTTGTGCCATAGAGATTATCTCGAGTGATCGGAAAGCAGCAGACCCTGGTGTTGATGTCTCACTCTTTCACTGTTCTGAGCACTGTATAATATTTTGAGAGTTTAATTTCTCTTCAAAAAGGAATTATGAACTGAATTACCAGTGATTCTGAGCTTTATAATACTATCATTGCTGCCAACCAGACAGTATATAATTGAAACCCTTTTGACTCAGTAGCTATGCATCAAATTGGATGAGTTTTTTATAAGCATAGTCATTTGTTCACCTGGCAGGTTCAAGCAAACGATTTTTTAGATGTATATGAAGAAGGATATGACAGTTCAAGGGATGAGGTGTCATCTGTTTCGTCTTATACTCCTGCCAGAGGAAATATTGACTTGGCAGTCAAAAAGTCCTCATCCTCTCAGTCAATCTCGGCAAGGTTCTCCAGTACTGAATACCAATATGCCCAGGGAGAGCGCTCCTCTCACTTGTCATACATACCTCTTTCTAAGCTCTCTGTAGCAGAGGTCGTTGATAATTCTGATGAAAGTATGTTGTTTTCTTGCTTTTCTGAAGTACTTGTAAGAATACACATAGACAAAGTGCTTGTAACTTAAAGTTCATAATATACTTTTTATCCATGCAACATGTTTTGATGTCATATACTATTTTTTTATATATATTAAATTGATAAATTTAGTTAAGAATCCTATTTTTTTAGCAGTTTTGCCTTCTTAAATTATCCTGTTATATGAGAAAAAAGTATTTAAATTGTAAGTTATAAAAAATAAAATAAAGCTTTTATGCATCTTAGCATTTATAAAAATCTTTATTAAAGAGCTATGCTAAATAATATTGAAGGGTATAAATTCTTATCATGTGTTTTCTTCAAATTACTTAAAAAATGATGAAAATGTGAAGGCATGTGGCTACCTAGTGATTATATATGAATCAATGAATCTCTTTTTAATAAAATGAGGTAAATATAATTATAAATTGGAAATTATTCAGAAGTTAAATTGTAAATTAGTTAAAAAGTTAGATGATTGATGTTTGTAAAATTAAAAAAAAAAAGAATACATATTAAAATTATACTCCAAAATGAAGGGATCTGATTATCTTCTTAAAAAGAAGGCTGAAGTTTCAAATTTTGTTGAATGCCAAGCCTGTTTTGGTAGTAGTATATTGTGGCATGCAAAAAAAGTTAGCACATTCTGCCGATTAGTAATCCATAATAATTTTATTTTCATGAAGCTTATTCAGAATAATTCCCATAGTCTACCATCTAACTTGCTGTTAATTAGATGACAATAATATAGAAATTGTGCACTTAATTTAGATGACCATCATTAGATGTGGTGGTAAAGCAGCCTTGTTATTTATTTTACTGATTCAGGTTTATTTTTATCATTTTTTCTTCCCCTTATGCCAGGTGTAGTTTTTCCTCAAAAGGAACTTGATCGTTCTTCTTCTTTGTACCCTTATCAAAAGAAACTTTCAAGATCTTTCGACTCTAGGGATGATATGGCATCAACATATGCCATGCGATCTGCTGAACCACTGTCATGTAAGTTTACATTCTCTTATTTCCGTGGTTTTTAATAAGTTGACTTATACGTATCTTTTCTACATAAATGATGATAAATTTGCATACTCTATAGGGCAACTTTAGATGCATTAAATTTTTTTTGAGTTTCCAAAGCTGCTTAAATTTGTTTTCTTGTTTGTGGTCTTTAATAATTGAAGAAGATAGCTAATTTCTAGCAAGAATTTTCTGCAGCAGAAGGCTTTATTCGTGGAAGATCCTACAACATAAGGATAGATGACCAAGTCTTGCTCCGATTTTCACCAAAAAACTCTGACTCAACTTATTATTTTGGTGATATGGTATGCTTAATCATTCGATGATTTCCATAAGGTTTTTTTCACATTCTTTGCCAATGAGATTCAGCAGTACTAGTTTCAACATCCTGATACAGATTGGTGGTACTCTCACCTTCTTTCATGGAGAAGGACCCAGGAGATGCCTTGAGGTACTAGTTATAGTTTTCATGTTCTGAAAAAAGAATAATGATGAAGTTTGTTTATTTCGTAAGAGTGATAGATATGTTTCACACGCTTCCACAATATTTCTCAGGTATCAATTACATTGGAGATGTTAGAAGTTATCAATCAACAATGTGTTCATCCTTCGAGGAAGAATGCTCCTACAATAACAAAGGTACTTGCTCTTCAGTATTAATTTGTCAGCTGGGATACAAGTTCTTGAAAATTTTCTATATGCTTGTTATTTTTTAAAATTTGAGAATAACTTTAGAGGTACATTTTGAGAATGCAATTAGAAAGTTATATTCCATTTTCAATGAAAAGAGTGGATGAAATAAGAGTAACCAAAAACATGAGAGTTGATGCAACCAAAAATATAGGGAAACTAAGATTGCAAATAACTATACGTCTTCCTTTCCTTAAAATAAAATTGACTTCATTACCATAGACATTACAAACTTAAACAAGCACCGATAGAATATAAAAACACACCGCTTCAAACCTATAATAAACATGACATAACAACATCTTACAATTTCAAATAAAAGGGACACAACACCTTACAACCTTTTGTAGTTTGAGAAGAAATATACAATGGAAGGGATATTATGGAGAGAAGAAAGGGATTAGAAGTCCAAGACGAAATACAAGAGAAGGGAAAGGAAGCTGGCTCGCAAGCTAGAGAAAATCCGCAGGTTTCATTCTCCAAAAATTATCACCTAACACTCTCCTAAAACTGCCATAAACATCACATTTAAATAGAGGAAAGAAGCTCAAAAGCCACCCCAAAATAGCCGCTCAAATCAGCCAACCAGAATAGGGGAAAAGGAGCCAATAATTAGCCAAAAAGGGGAAGAAAAAGGCAGCATTAAAGGCACGGTAGAAGCCCATCCGAACAGCCAGGAATCTGGAAAGCCAAGGGGCAGTAGCAGGTACCGAACAACCAAGACCAGGGGAACCGGAAAAGCCATGGAGCAGCAGCAGGAACCGAACAGCCGCCAAGACAGTAGTCGTACGCCCCCCAACAAACTCAAATCAGCCCAAACACAAACGGGGGGGGGGGGGGGGGGGGGGGGGGGGGGGCATTGCTTACATCAAGAGTCAATGGGAAAATAGGTTTTTTTTTTTGGAGAAAGAAAAGCAAAAAAAAAAACATAGCCCCATTCAAATTTGAAGAGGATGCCTTATTGATTATGTAGGGGGTTGTTTGGTGCTTATATTTAACCGCACCAATTTTATTTTAAGGTATAAAGGAAGTGTGATTGATGTACATTAGAGTTGTCAATTTTGGGTTCCGGGTCAGGTTCGGGTCTGACCCGTGACTGACCCGGCATTTTTCGGGTTCGGGTCAACGCGACCCACTAAACCGTATGTACAATAATTTTAATTATAATTTAAGGGAAAAATATGACTATGTGAGCAAAATAGCAAAAATTCATCCTTTCAAACAGCAAAATATGAGCAAATCACAAATCTATCAAATTTCTTACAAGTTACTAATAAGTAATAAATTCATCCTTTCAGACTTTTAGTTACAAATTTACAACCTCAATTCAATTTGAGAGATACTAATTTACGAAGTTACAAATTTACAACCTCAATCTCAATTCAGAATAATAATTTATACAATTTTACATTTATATTTTATATTATGATGACTGATGAGTACGACTGTAAGAGAAATATTGAAATGCTCCTCGAAATAAAGGCTTCAAATCTGCAATGGCCTACAATAAAATCAGTTATATAGGTTGCAAACTTTAATATGTAATAATAATATACTGCTCTGTTCAGATTAAACCCTCAAAATTATTAATCTCATAATGAGGTCATTGTGATGTATGATGTAAGTTTAATCAATATTGACAAATTTTCATCCAAGATGACAATTTATATTAACTTAATATCTGTTCTTTGAATAAGAATGTAAGATAGTATATGTTATTCTAAGTTAATGTCACTTGGTTGTAAATTGTAATAGTACATAAGAACTTACACTTATACGACTTCCAGTGCCCACTTTCATCTTAGAAGGTTAATAATCATCGCTTCATAACTTATACGACGACTCCCAACTTATAAATTTCTCATTTCACTTCCTTGCATTTCAACTTCAAAAAACAGAAAGCAGTAGCCAGCAACATAATAGGCTAACAATAGCAACATAACCGAAATACAAAAAAGAGTTTACAGAATATATAAGAAGCAGCTAACAACTTCACTGAAGTAAATAGAATATACAAGAAGCAGCAACGGGCAACCCACACAAAGCCTCAGGCCCGAGAAATCATATGAACCACAGCAGTATAATCCATAGAATGATAGAAATGCAAAAAGCCAAAATGTTTACCACACTTGTTCACCTCCTATGATAAGCCAAAACATCAATTAAAACAGTCAACCTGGCATCATTAATCCCAATAGAACATAATCCACAAGAAATCAAAACAGGGACAAGTAGGAGAAAAACACAACCAGCTGAAACATGAATAATAAAGGATCTGGCAAGTGGAAACCACAAACCCAGTAACCAAACCCACAAGCCACAGCCACCAACAGAACCAAAAGACTTTAAGTTCACGACTCACTGAAATACATAACATATTTTACAAGCAACAACCAATAACTTCAGACCAACACAGTTAAACAGCAAAAACTACCAATCCACCACCAGTTTAACCGTCCACTACAACAGTTCTAACTTCTAACAGATTAACAATTAACCAGATATCAATAAAATGTTAAACTATAATCATCTAATAACTTAACTTTCAGTCCATCAATTTAAGTGACATGTAAATCAAGGATATCATCCGTAACTGCATCTAGTTCTGTGTCATGAACTACTGCAACAAAAAAAAGGAATTTGAGCTCATCCAATAAATTTGCCAAAAACATAAATAGAAGAAGGTTGAAGAATAAAGCATTCTGTTCTGCATGCAACCAATCCTTTGAACAGACAAGTGCCTCAACAATGTCATGCTTAAGTGAACTTCAATATTGTTCTAGTATTCTACCGCTATTACTGAAAGCACTTTATGATGCCACTATACTTATAAGAATGCACAAAATGCCACGAGCCATAGCAGACATAGCAGTAAACCTATATTGGTTGTCTTTCCAGAAATGCAAGATATCTAAATCAATCTCCGTATCTAGGTTTGGCTCACCCAAATATATTTCTAATTCTGATTTCCTAGGCATTCCAATTTCCGCATGAAAAGACTTAAAATCCTGTTTGTGAAGATGTAAATGTTATAAAACAACACAAGATGCTTTAATGAAGATATACTAGTTCTTAATGTAATACCTGAATAAATTGTGACTTAATTATATTTGTAGATGTACTTCTTAATGTTCCAACTTCAACCTTTCGGGATGCACGTGTATGTTGTCCTGCTAATTCATTACTTGCTGAACTATAATCTTCAAATAAAGAGAATAACTTTTCTCTAACCTTTATTAGTTCATGTTGGTAATCACCTTCATGTAGTCTTCTATAGCACCATTCAACAAAAGCAAATTTGTATCGTGGATCTAAAATGATAGCTATAGCCAGTATAACAGAAAATCCAGACCAATATTTCTCAAATTTGACTATCATTTATGCTGCCATTCTTTTGATGTATTCATGTCCACTTAAGAGTTCATGTTTCAACGATGGATTAGAAATGCAAGGAAAGTATAAATTAGATGTTGGGTACTTTGATCCAGATATAACATATGTTATTTCCTATAAAGGAGTCAAGAATTGCCAAATAGATTCAACTTTCTCTCACTCAACACTAGTTGGGCAATTCCTATAATTTGAATCACTCAATTCTAAATATTGAAAAGCTCGTCGATAGTAAATAGCACTATCTAGCATGATAAAAGTGGAGTTCCATCTAGTTGGAACATCTTGTCGTGAACCTCTCTTTCCATCTTGGCATCTATGTTTGATACAATCAAGATACAATCAAGAAACTTTTGCTTCATTGCTTGAGAGCCTTTTACTTACTTAATACTCTATCGGATTTTAATTACTGAAGCATCAACCTCCTTCAGACCATCTTGAACTATTAGATTAACAATATGTGCGGTACAACAAATATAAAAGAACTCACCATCACAAAGCAAAGCACCATGTAAAAATAAATGATTTCTTAGATATTCAACTGAGGTATTGTTTGCTGATGCATTATCCAAAGTAATGATAAAAAGTTTGGTATCAATTTTTCACTACATAACAAGAGACTGTAACTTTTCAAGCAATGCAATGCCATCATGAGGAGGCGGCATGAAACCAAAGCTGATAATCTTTTTTTGCAAATGCCAATCATTATCTATAAAATGCATTGTGAAACAAATAAACTCATATGTATTATAGAAGTCCAAAGGTCTGATGTTAAGCACACCCTACTTGTCAATTTTGCTAACTGTGAATGTATATTACACTTCTCTTTACTAAATAATTTCCTACAATCATTTCGTGCGGTATTTCTTAAAAACAACTGCAAGTCCCGACGAAGATACGTTAGAAGAGCTCGAACTCCAACCCACTCAACACACTGGAAGGGCAAGTCATGCATAATGATACATGCAATAAACAGGTCACAAAATTCTGACTGATCAAACTTACTATCAGTCATAGAAATGGATGATTCAGAGTTTGTTTGTAAAATGAGTTGTCCAATATCACGCATATTTCTTTTTTTACAATTTTTTAAGTGCCGTCTTAGATTCGCAGTGCCATTTTTGCTATCACAGAAATATGTCACGTCACATTTCTTGCATTTACACCTTTGCTTACCATTTTTTTGTCTTTTGCAACATCTCAAAGTAACCCCAAACAACCAAAGTCATTCTTCTACACTTCCTAGCAACTTCACCTCCCTCATTACATTCAATGTTACATGGCTCTACCGTATTTTCAGATGGCGTAACTTTTTCATTTTCATTAATACAAACATTATCAACAATAGTATTATAGCTCTCCATCTATCAAAAATATTAGAAGACATCACAATGTGAATATTTAAATATTTCTTGCATGTCAAATTTGGAAATTTCTGATACGAAGTTAACTAAAACGGTAAAACATATTTTCACATAACACTTGAACATCTTAAAGGGCCAGCTGCAGCATAATGCCAAAATGAAAAAAATTATGGCTTTTTTTGGTTAAACACCTAGCCAACAAACCAGTCACTAACCAACAAATCAGTAAATAACCAAAACAAAAATGGAAAAAATCAAAAATACATGATGCCCTAACTGCCTCAATGCTTCTGGCATCTGCAAAAGTTCAAACTGGGCTAGCTAGAGAGTAGAGACAAATCAATATGTTGATTAAACACCATAGCCAACAATATTTACACAAAAATAACCATTAATTATACAAACTATTAAAACCCTAGTCGAGATAAACCCTAGCAGAGAAATAGAGATCACAGAACAACTTCAACTTCAAAAAATCTCAACACCCTAGCAGAGAAATAGAGAATAAATGAAGAACGCAAAATCTCAACACCTTCATCTTCTAAAATATCAAAAATGGTAATAGAAACGAGATACAAACAGTGAAACAAATCAGGGAATGTGTGAATTGAAAGTCTGAAAGACTAAAACGTAAGCGCAGACGCCGTCGTGCCGACGACTATGGACTCGACGAGAGCTCTAACATCGGAGAGGCGGAGAGAAAGAAAGAAAAGAAAGTAGAAACCCTAGACAGAAGCCAGTCAAGCCACTGAATGACAATGAATATCTTCAGCCCGCTCGACGCCCGCGGCTATATACTTATAATTTATAAAACAACGCGGGTCGTTTCGGGTTAGTGTCGGGTTTTTGGGTTCTCCCGGACCCGACCCGAAAAACTAAATGGGTCGAAATTCCAAACCCTAACCCGACCAGTTCTTTAATCGGGTTGACCCGAACCCGAAAATTTCGGGTCGGTTTTAGATCGGGTTTTCGGGTCGGATCAAATGTTGACAGGTCTAAAGTACATAGAAGTGAAAAGTGGATTGTGTATATTTCATGGCTTCATTAGAGTGGAGAACTTTAAATGTAGTTGAAAATCGAACATTTTATTTTTTGATAGAATTTTTTGAATTCATCAGTAACTTCAGACCAACACTCTTAACTAGTATACTGGGGTAGCTCTAGTTTAGCCGTGAATAAAAGAGATGAAGTATTGAAACAACAAATGGGTTATAAGATAGGACTTGGAGCCTAGATGCTTGAATGAGCAATAAATCAGGAGTCTTACTATGAGATGATGTTGATACTGTGAAAGTGACATTATGGTGTTTACCATACATACTTCACACTCACACTTAGAGACGGGGATTGGAAATAGAGTAAGAGTGAATTGAGGCAAGGAGATGCAAACAACACTTGGGTTGTGTGAAAATGGTAAGAGATTAAGCATGGACGGAGTAGAATGGGGTCGAGTGTGCGGTGGAGTAGCAAAATTTGCCGCAAAGAGAGGAGAGTAGACATGTTGCTAGGGTTGGGATGAACCCTTCTCCGATATAATGTTAGAGGGAAAAGAAGTTGATTGATTTCTCCATATAATTGGTACCTATATATAGATTACCAATAATAGAAAACGAGCTAATTAATATTTGGATATTCTCAATTAAAAAATATGTTACATAATAATGACCAATTATCCTCTTTACTAACTTTCCAAGATGGAAAATCCTATATGACATTTTTAGCATTTTTCTATCAAAATTATTCAAATCAAAGTTGCATATTATTTAATAATTTTTTGCAATGTTTTGCATTCACATTCTAGCTTGCCTTCTTCACGTGCATCATGTTGGGTTAAAAAAACAACATTTTCATGTTCTTTGTAAATTGGAAATGTTTTGGAGTATTCGCAACAGGAAGTGCCTTTGTTAACCTAAAATTACGTGTTAGGAAATCTAAAATTTATTATTAAGCCCATTCAACCCTAAGGAAAGTATACTGCATGACTATTATAAATTGTGGTAACCTTGAAATCTTCTATTGGTTTATATTGGAACTTCAAGTCAGTTATAAAAAGCTGAGTGCTGTTGTTGTTTTGGAGTTGATCTCCTAACAGCTGTACTTTGAACTCACAATTATGATAAATCAATTTCTATGTTGTTCTTGTGAGAAGGTACAAAATGATCACCATGAAGTAGTTGCTGATTTGGCGCAAACAAGCTTTATTTTCTCAATCCCGCGAGATGGACCCATGTCCTTCTCCACTCCATATATTTCCGTTCAATGGTCTCTACGATTTGAATTTTTCACCACACCAATGCACGTAAACTTGAACAGGTACTGCTTTATTCAGAAAAATCTATTTTCAAAGTTTCTTATCGGATTTTTAATTCATTGCTTTAACCTTTATCTTTGTTTTCTTGTTGTTAAGATTGAGTTAGCTTGTAAACTTGCGCTTTAGCTTTGACTTGGATTTTTCTAAGCGGCAGGTATGAGCATCCTCTGCTTGTTGAACAAAGAGAAAAGGGCGATTGGGTTCTTCCTATTACTGTATGTGCCCCTCCACTTCGTGCTGAAACCCTGCATACCAGAAATGAAAAGGATTTTTCTGTTGGAAGTTTGTTTCCTTCTTGAAGGTTAGTCAAATGTGCTACTTTATGTCATTAATCGTGCATTGCTTATCCTTCACGTAATATGGGGAATAGTTATTGATGAAGTCAACATACACCACATAAACCATAACGAAATTGTTTGACCTATCAATCTAGTTTGTATTATGTTGGAGAGCATTTTTAAGTGACATTACATGAGCATCATTATCAATAACCTTATCTCAATTATTTTCGATTGGTTTTACAACGTCTTCCTTTGTATTTATTCCAGTTGAGTGTTGTATGGTATGTTAAAGTTTTTTTGACAAATCATTTATATTTCTATTCATATTACTTTAGGTGTTGTTGACCTCTACTTGAAACCTTGCTCAAATCCCGCTCAAATTCTACATACCTCGTACTATTCGGCGCCAACGCTGCTCCTCACGTCCTCTCCCATGTTTTCTGCATAAATCCCGTGCTTGTCTCGATCAACCAACAGTCACTTGTTATTAAAACGAGAGCAATCGAAGCTCTCAGTTTCGATTACACTCCCACAGCTTCTTCCTCTCACATACGACGTCTCCCTGCTCTCCCTCCCATTCGCACCTCCTATTCGCAAATCGACCCTAGGCCCTCTTTGCTCCAGTCTATTCTAGCTGTAAGGCTCACGGTAAGCATTTGATCCCTCCTCTTCTACTCGACACTCCGGCCGGCTCAAATCCCAACACCAGTCGCTCCTCTTCTGCCTGATTCTTCCTCCAAGCTGAAGCTAGCATGACTAAACTCCATCTAGAGTCCTCCGTCCGACTTTTGCTCCCTGTCGAACCTCACAATAGGCCCAATCTCCACTTCCCAATCCAACCCAATTGAAGCTCCTCCGCCTCTACCTCACGTGAGCCACCTCACACCCACCAACAACCTCAACCTCTAATCAATCACGACCCCTCACTGTCGCTCCCATCTCCGTAGACCACAACAACCCTGATCAAACTCTTATTTTCTGCAACAGCAGTGCCCGACATCTTCAGCTTCCTGATTCCCATATAGCCCTGAAGCCGCTCAATCTCGCTTCCTTCCTTTAAACTAAACTAGAACTCCCTCCCTGGCGAAGCTCCTCGAAACCCAACCTCAAACCGAACTCCAACATCATCTGTTCATTCTTGTCAGAGCCGCACACCTGCACTTTTGATCCAACACCATACCCGGTCCCCCTCTTCAGCCCTAGCTTCCCCTAAGGCCTCAACAACCTTTTTTATCATTATTCATTATTAATTACTTAAATTTTATTATTAACTAATACTATTTTTATAATATTATTATCATTTATGTTAATATTACTATTAAAAAAAAAAGAAAAAAGAGCAAAAAAAAAAGATAAATTCAAAACAGAAGAGAAGAATATTTGTGCATATCATCATCGTCGTGCCGACACATCGTCGTCGACCTCTTTGCAAAGGTATAATGACTCCTCAAACTCAAAACTCCAAATCCTACTTTTGACGCTCGCGATGTGCCGGGTGACCACTTATACATGCTCTTTGTAGTGTGGTGGGAGGGAGCCAGGTGCGATGCTTGCGGTGAGGCGGGTAGGCCCTGTAGAGGTTCTTTGTAGCGTGGCGGGGATAACCTTAATTACTAGTGTATGTGTCATCATACATACGGGTAAAAATTATATTTTCAAGCAGGTACCTCGAAGACCCATACACGCTCTTCATAGTGTGGTGGGATTGAAGAAAACCACGGCCCCGGTGTTGCCCGACACCTACCATAAACGCTCTTCGTAGTGTAGTTAGTGTGAAGGCTAAGCTCCCAAAAATTTTCCTAAACGGGGGTGACTCTGGGAGGCTGCCTAAAATCAGAGCAAACTAGAGGACTTGGACGGGAACATGACAAATTAATAAGCAAGGGACCGAACTTCAAATTGACAAAATGCATGAGCAAGGTGAAAATACAAATGATGAATGATAATCCTATTTATTTAACTGGATATCAATGAATAAACAAAATGCAAATGGTGAACAAACTCTCAAAAACACATAAACGAGGAATAATGAACTTAAATCACTTGGAAGTATTCAATTAAATCAATCTACAAGCAAGAGCAAGTGACATTTGCACCAATGATGCAAGTAAACACATTAGCCTTCGGTAGGTAAAAGAAGTTGATGAGCACAACAACCTGCTCGCAAGCAAAGATCAAATCACCAATATAACAACGTGCTTACAATTAATAGCATTAAGTTTCTAATAAATGTAGAAAGTCATCATGCCAATTGGAATGCAAATATCAATTAAGCAACATTACCAAGTTCATTATGCATGCTGTAGAGCACCTTCAAGGATAAAAAAGAACATGCAATATACATGATAGAGCATGGCAACAATCGACATGCGACAAATGCCACGACATCCTTGTAATCGATATTAATTCACTTGCAGGCAAATATGACAATTCTCTAAGGACAACGACAATTGATACAACCCGCTTACAAGCAACTACTAGGAACTTGTGAGTGTTTGTGATCGACAACGTACAAACTATGAACGTAATGGGTTCACTGCAAATATAGTTAAGAGAACTACAATGCATGCGACACACTGCCTATAAGCGGAGGACAACATACTTGTGATATTCACGAGATCGTACGAACCGTTGTAGGAGACTTTTTATCTACAAGCAAATATAGAAGAATTGCAGTAATGCAAACACCTACGAGCTACTACAGCACTAGAAGATTTGCATGCAAAGTAGCTTGCCTACAGGTAATGGTAGAAGGCTTGTAATACTTATAACGATCTTGCCTACAAGCAGTAATAGTTGATGTACTGCAAGTGCGATGTGTTCTCTACAGGCATAAATGAGGAGATTGCAACAAGTGCGACACACTTCCTGCAGACAAAAGCAACAAGACCATGATAAATGCAAGTATTTATGAACCGCTGTAGGATATTTGTTAGTGCATGATAGTCTACCTGCATAACGTAGTAAATTGCTCATAGCGCTACGCTACAATTCATCTGTAAGCAGAAGCAGAGAGTCAGTAGTAAAAATTGTGGGCTACTAATAAATTGAGGCAGTGAATTTGTGATGGTAGGTTGTCGCACTAGATAAATCAGCTCACCTGCAAGCAATAGATGGAAGGCTCCTGAATTGAAGTAAATAACGGCTTGAAGGAGATGAATTGAGACACAACGTTCTGCTAAACCACGCCACCTGATTCGCAATACTCACAAAAGCGGACAAAAGGCATTTGCATATTTTAGAAATGAGACAACAGGTTGTCGCAACAAATTTTAGAATTTGCAATGAAGGAAAGAAAGTCGTGTAAGCTAACAAAAAGCGTACATGAGTGGAAGTCTCCTGCAGTACCTGGCTAGCTGGCATCCTATTCCTCAGGAGACGTGCACAAGGTACGAAACATTGAAATGCAAAAAGAGACAGCACACACGCAAAGCAAAAGCCAACAACTGGAAAAATAGAACAATGCGTACCTGAGCTAAAGGCAGCTATAGAAAGCCTGAGAAAGCAAAGTCATGCTAGCTGGTGAATTTGTAGAGCTCGAGCAAATTTTGAATGAAACTTGCAATTGTATAACAGAAATGTTATATCAATATATGACTGCAATAATGATAAATATGAACATATGTGAAAATGCTTAAAACCAAGGTAAACATGGTGGCAAAAGAAGAGCAAAAGCTGATGGTGTCATCTACTAGCACTAGTGTATAAAGTAATGCTCAAGGGCCTAAGTATGAAGTACTGTGTAATATCCTGTGGGTCCCTACTTGACTAATGACAACATGTCAATTTATTTATGGATACATCTAAAAATCTATAAAAACAAAAAATTAGCATGACACCAAGACAAGAACCTCGAAGATCCACAAAAAGGAAGTTCTTAGTGGAACATTCAAGACAGATATTTGAAAATTTGTAGGGTCAACCATATTACAATAAACGTGTTTCGTTCTAGACATGTACCACATGTATTGGGGACATTTGTTGATTTCTACTCAAATCTCGCTCAAATCCTACATACCTCGTACTATTCGGCATCGGCACCGCTCCTCGCATCCTCTCCCATGTTTCATGCATAAATCTCGTGCTTGTATCGATCAAGTATCCTTTAAAATGTACCCAAATTCTCAAAAATATATAATATGATATAAATGTTTAAAATTGAAATCAACTACCAAAATACTTAAAGAAAAATACTCATTCATCTTCCACAACAGTTACTTCAGCGCACAAAAAGCAAATATCTGATAAAAAATATCACTAAGATTCGTTCTCAATCTGTCTCTCGCTAGTAAGGACGTGGCGCGTGTCTTCTAACCGTTGGTTTCACCATCAAATGACACCATAGGTAAATGATTATGACCGGGACCCCTTTGACCATGTGGTTTTGCCGTCAAATGTCACCATTAAATTATGGTCATGGTTAGAGCCCGTATGTTCCCCAACGGCTTCAAATTTCCAAATTCCTAAACTCTGCTGCTACTATATGTTGGATACTACGTATTTGTTTGACGACTTGCCTTAATCGAAAGTTATCTCTTATTATCAAGAGGGATAATTACTATAGAGGCTGCGCCTATAGGAAACCTGAACTCAAATCATAAAGTCCTCGCAAAATAAGGGCGAAATCTCTAGATAATGTTTTATTCAAAACCCTATATGCCTTTTGAAAATTTGCCTTGGAACTTAAGCGTTAAAACTCTCCTCGATGACCCAAAAAAGATAAGGGTTCGTAGAGAGGCTGGGGCACGAATTTTCAAAGCCCACAGGTGTTTTCACTTTTTTTTCCTTAATCCCACTAATTTTATAGATTGGTTGTATTTTTTTACCTTTCATTGTAAATGTTCAAACTGCCAAATTTACTTTCCCACTATCTTATCTTCTAGTAGATGCTTCTACCATCATTCTCATTGCTACCATGCTCAACTTTAATATTAAAGACTTTTTACTATCTAACATATAGCCTAATTGGAGCTAATATTAAATTTACTTTTTAATTCTCTCAAGGAACATGTTCATTTTAGCCACGCAACTGACAACATAAATAGACTCTAGGGCAATAATTTTGGCCTTTGTTAGTTTTTGTATCGTTGTTTTTTGTTACACCAACATATCTTTTGGTTCTTGATTAGTTATATATCCATTTATCGTGCTTAAATGGAACTGTGTCAATGTTTCTCCATCACAGAAGGCCATCGTCTTTTGTTCAATCACTAAGTGGTGTGTCATTGTAGGTTTTACTTAATCACTCCACCACCACACACTAGAATCGCTTAACCAGTCATGTACAATCGTATATTGTTCTAAGTTCAAAATCGACCAAAATACAGAGAAGTTAAAATCTTACCCGTTGACAAATATCTAGTTGAGTTCCGTCACTAGAGCCTGTCATTTAACCATCTTTAAGTTGGGCTGTAAAAAAATTCATTGATGGATAACTTGAATATGATGAAAATGAGACTGTTGATATAAATGTGGTAAAATTTAGAAGAATAAATTAAAAAAATTATATTTAAAAAATAACTATAGTGTCTGTTGAAGATAGAATTATTTAATATATTTTAGTGATTTGAACGTGTAGAACGAATGATGGAAAATTCAACTAATATACAAGTAATTAAAATCTGCATTTGAGGATTATAAATAATATTAATATATGTTATTTAAAATAGATTTTTTTTTTTTTTTTTTTAACGGGGTATCCACTTGCTGCCACATTCGGAAGGGCGCTTGGAGGCATGACTAATCCTCGACTGATCTAGAAGAGGCACCCTGTTAGGCCGGCCCAGGAGGGGCCGGCTGGACCGGTCCACGGTTGGGCGGAAACGGCAAGGGGGGCGGAACCCCCTATGGGCCCCACTTGGGGTTAATGCGATTTTGGGAGGGAAATTTTTGAATGAGGGGCTGTTTTAGGTATTTTGTAATTGTCCGTTGTCTTTATTTAGGAGTTATTGTGAGAATTGGCTCTCATCTTGAATTTGAATGTATTTTTGAGATCTAGGGTTTTCTTGCATTGGGCTCTTGGCATTGCCGGATATTGGAGAGTTGTTCTTCCTCTCGGATTGAAGAATAAATTGTATCTTGCTATTTTAATTGTCTACCAGTGAAATACAAGCCTTCGCTTGAGTTCTCTCCATTTTCTCTATAATTTCTGTTGTTTTCCTGTGATAACCTGTTGTCCACTTCTATAAACAGCAGATTTTCTGCTGTTTCGCTCCCGATTTGGCTAGGAATTACTTGAAATCTAGTATTTCTTATCACACACACTCCAAAAACCTCATGGCCCACACTTGATTGGGTCCCACTTAAGAGGAGCTGTCGTCCGAGGGGATTTGATCACAGGTAGGGGGGTTCCCAACCGTACTCGCCCACCAACCAAGCTAAACAACGGTGGGTAGATTTAATATTTCAATCAACACTACAACAATAACATCAAGCCTTTATCCCACTACGTGGGATTGGCTACATGAATCCTTCTTTTTCATTGTGTTCTATTAAAAGTCAAATTCTCGTTTAAATCTAATAAAGAAATGTCATTCATAATATTTTCTAACCAAAGTCTTTTTCGGTCTGCCTCTACCTTTCTTAACATAAGTCAAATCTAATATCTCTACTCTCCTAACCGGGTCATCGGAAGGCAGCCGTTTTATGTGACCAAACCATCTAAGGCGACTCTCTCTTATCTTATCTTCTACTGGAGCTACTCCAACCTTTTCACGTATATCCTCATTTAAACAACACTCAATAAAAAAAAAAAAAAATAGGATTCATATAATCAGCCCCAAATAGCTGGGATAAGGCTAATTGTAACGATGATAATTATGTATCAGTCACTTCATAAACCTTCTAAACATTATGTACTGTGTTGATGTTAACTGCAGCTCACAGGTAACCTTTAGTGGAACTATCTGCTGTCTCTGTTCAATCGCTGTGCCAAAGTAGGAGCCTCATTTATTAGTTGAATGTGGCTTCTTCCTCAAGCAGACATGTAAATCCCAATTAAACTTGGCAATTGCCTTGCTGAATGGTGCAAGGACATCATTCATATTTTTGCTAGGTTTCTTTTGCGAGGATCTCTATATCATAATACAATTCATTCTTTGCTTTCTTATTTCCCTTCATGCTGACTAACAATTATTGTCCTTGCAGCTTTTTTTATATAATGCCACATGCTGCGTTCGACCTTTCCAATCTTGATAGTTCATTTTGCCTTGTAAGTGTCACTATTATGCATAATTTGTGATTAATAAGCATTCGAATTGAAATTTGCTCTCTTTCAACTTGTTCCATGTTGTTGCAATAATCTAACCGATGACTCAGTTAAGTGAGTAAATGTATTATATTTGATCTATGTTAAAAAAAGTAGAGGTAGACTTAGAAAATCTTGGTTAGAAAGTATTAGAATTGACATTTTTATTAGATTTAAATGAGAATTTGACTCTTAACATGACATAATAGAAAAAAAAAATTTATTCATGTGAAATGTTATATTTTTACTCATGTAGCTAACCATGTCTATAAGATCATGCTCATCATCTTCTCGTTCCAACATCTTATCTAAATCTAATACTTTCATCCTTGTTCGCTACGTCTTCTTCTTCTTCAGCCTCCAAAGCATCCTTTCCTTCCAAAGCTGCTTCCTCCTCTTTCATCGGCTTCTCCTCTCGGAGCCTCTTCTTCCTACTCAACTCTCATATGCCTATCCTTCCATACAAAAATTATTACGTGCAGGGTCCGGATGTACCATGTCACTCAATACATAGTGCATTGGGTGATGTGGCGCATACAGATTAGTCTCCAGACGCGTTCAAACTCCGCACAAAATAATCTCTCCCTTCCACAACACCCTCATGAAATTGCATTGCACGATCATGAAGATTTTGAATCCATGAAATTCATGTTTGCTATTGAATTTCTTTCCGATGGTTGTTCCGGTAGGATATATGGGTTACAAATGTCCATACATATATATTATATAAGGGAAAAAATAATAAAAATATAAGAAAGAAAATTATTCTCAGTAATCATGATATATTATGATAATAAGTATTTTTTATTTTAAATATTAAACCCGTGATACTATCGATAATAACATTAATATAGTGATATTTCTAAAATAATAACTCTGATAATTGATTCCTCATGTCTTATTTCATCCCTTCCATTAGGATTAATTTAAAAAAAAAAAGACTTGTGAATTCCTGAATAAAATTCATATCATTTATATATATAACATAAATGTGTAATTTTATGTAAATAGATCTAATTTTAAGTTTAATTGAATTAATTTTGAGGGAGCTATTTTTAAATTAAAATTATTTAATTGAAATTTTAAAATAATAAAAATTTGGTCGAAATAAGTTTTAAATGTTAAATAAAGTATCAACTCCATTACTGTTAACTTAAAGCAAAATTCATTAATTTCTTTTAAAATAAATTTGAACTTTAGACAATCAATCTATCGAATTTACAAAGCTCATTTTTATCTCTTTAAGAATAAGCTTCTGCAAAAAAATAACAAGCAACAACAATAATATCAAGTCTTTCATTTCGTTTGAGATAATTTTTTATTGCTTTTTAAAGCAAATTTTTAGTATAAAAATTAAACATTTTAACTAAAAATTTGATTTAATAAGTAATTAAAAGCTATCTCAAATGAAGGTTTTGTTTGGGATGATTTTTTTTATTATTTTTAAAACAGTTTTCCAAAAAAAAAAATTAATTTTTTATTAAACAATTATTTTAAGAAGTAAGAAAAAAATCATTCCAAAACAAAGTTGTAGTCTTTATCCCACTACGTGATTGGATATATGAAATTTTTTTCTAATATATCATTTAAGAGTCAAATTCTTCTTTAAATTGAGTTAATTCTGAATTGGCTAGTATCAAAGAAAACAAAAAATAGAAAAAAATAATAATTCTATTAATCTTCATACGCATACACTCACTGTGTACAATTAAATAGGGTGACTTCATAAAAATAAAAAAATAAAAAAAAGGGTGTCTTCAAGCTCTCAAGTTTCAACCCATTCTACTGACAAGGTGGGGGATCTTGGGTCCCACTGAATGTTGGCTTTACATTTTGACACGTGGAATTAAGGATGGCTGTGGCCCCACCCCCTCCACCCACATACCTTAGACTCACATCTTGTAGACTCACATCCTTGCACGGCATTCTTTGACTGCAGAGCAGAGTCACTGCCTCTGGATTCATTGATGTGCCCCTTATGTTCTTAAATTTTATGCCGCTTATCTTCACTCGAGATGGAGCCTTCATTTTCATCCACAAATGACCAAACATAAAGTAAATAAATAAAATTTGAATTTGATCATATAATGTATGTTAGCTATGAATGAAGATATTATGACCAATAATTATGCAAAAAAAAATTGAGATTTACATATCTACCACTTTATTTCATGCTATTTACGTATCTAATATCTAAAATTTTAATATTATATACCTACCACTCATATAATAAATATGGTTTTATGGAATGAAATTTTAAAGTTTTTAGCGTGGTATGGATGGTAAGAATGAAATATATTAGTGATATATTTTATATGAGCGGTAGAAATGTAATATTAAAATTTTAAGTATTAACATGAAATAAAGTGATGTGTATGTAAATCCCCCCAAAAAAATCATATCAAGATATTATGATCAATTTATTTATTAGAATTGATCTCAAAAGTACTAAAGATAATTGTAACACAAATAATTGCTTTTTTATTAGAATGTTAGGATGCAATTTTTTTTTTCATGATTGTGAGGCTTCATTTGGGATATTTTTAGTATAAAAACTTTTAGTTCAAAAATTTTTTATATTAAAAATTATTTTAGAAAATAATTAGAAAGTTATTCCAAATGAAGCTTATGGATCATTTTCTTATGGCTTATAAAATGATTTTTTAGTATAAAAAATTCTTTTTTGTACTAAAAAAACTGCTTTAAAAATTAGTAAATTCTCCCAAATGAAGCAAAAGTCTAAGGCCTCATTTGTGACAGCTTTCTTACTGTTTCTTAAAATATTTTTTTATTATAAAAATTAAATTTTTTTTACTACAAAATTGTTTTAAGACGCAGTAAGAAAACCGCCCCAAATAAAGCCTAAATGTAATTTAGGCTTTGCTTAGGACAGCTTTCTTATTGCCTCTTAAATCTACTTTCTAGTACAAAAATCAAAATTTTTGTACTAAAAAGCTTTTTTTAAAAAGCCGTATCAAATGAAGCTTTAGCATGCATAAATAAGAAAATCTAAGTTCAAAGAAGAGAACTCTTACAGAAGAATCACATTTGGCATAGGGGCAGTACTCTTGATCTATGACAATAGGCCTATCCACGTTGTTCATGATAATATTGTCAAATGTCAAGTTGGTTGCGATGCTTGGGCTCGGTGAATTTTGCCATGTCTTTATTCTTAGCCCATTTGTTGTGCCAGTAATGGTGCAGTTTTTAACTAATAGGCCTGTAACATCACCTTCACCCTTGTATCTCCCTAGGCTCCCAACACTAAAATCAAAAAAATTAAATAAATCAAAATCAACAAACAAAATTACTATATAAATATTACAATTATTACAAGTTGAGTTGTAAATAAAAGCTCGTTAACTATTTCTGTTCAATTTGTTTTAGCTATGCAGCTCATCTTGATCTGTTGGTTGGATGTTTTGGTTATTAATTAAAAGGTTTTGAATTTAAGTCTTCTGTATGTGACGTGTGTGTTTACCTTAAACGTCCTAAATGTTCAAAAAAAAAAAAAAGTTTTAGCTCAAAATTTAGCTAATTTTGTATTTAGCGAGTCAAACACAAAAAAAATGTATTTTTTTATCATGTTCGACTTGATATTGGCTTGGTTATTTATGCGTGTATATATATTATATGAATGACAAGACAGCTGAGCATGACGACACTTGAGTTAACTCAAGTTCGACTCATTTATACCCCTTATTGTGGGTAATTGCGGTTATAATATGATGAGCTAAAGTTAGGATAAATTTTAAAATTTTGTGTGTTGTGATGAATGTATTATTTGTATAATTAATTAATAATTATAATATATTATTTTGAAACTTATTTTTAACAAAATTTTAATTACAATATTCTGTTTTTTTTTTCAAAGAATTAATATTGACTTGATGTATACCTGATCCCATGACCCGGACCACATTTGATGTTGCGTAGGGTAACATCGGAGTTTCCCTGACCAATAGAGACACAGTCATCGCCAGTTCCTATAGTCAAATGTGACAAAGTCACACCCGAGTTGCGCTCCAAGTGGATTCCGTCAGTGTTAGGGCTATTTTTCGGTGCCCTAATCTTAAAGTTGGTCCCTTTAAAATTCGTGCAGCTCAAAATGCCAATGTGGAAGAATTTACTGTTGATTGATGTTATGCCCGTCGCAACTGTATTTGTCGTGTTCACGAACAAAATATTCTGAATAAATTCATTTTCAAGATTAAATTTTCATAAAACTTTTAGGGTTCGTTTGAGACGGCTTTAAGAAGCAATAAAAAAACGTCCCAAAAGAAGCCTTAGTGTGAGCAGTAAAGAGTTCAAACCCATTGAATGCAGTCCTAATATGTAAAAAGACTTACTGTAGGAAGAACTTTGCAATCCATTTGTGTGGGGCATTTGTTGAAAGGCCAAGAAACTGCTCCTTGGCCATCAAAGATACCGCCGGTCAGAAT
Organism: Dendrobium catenatum; assembly: GCF_001605985.2. Classification (NCBI taxonomy): domain Eukaryota; kingdom Viridiplantae; phylum Streptophyta; class Magnoliopsida; order Asparagales; family Orchidaceae; genus Dendrobium; species Dendrobium catenatum. The sequence continues at coordinate 88,964 of NW_021318565.1, read as the reverse complement.
TAGCCCGTCGACCCACCCAAACTCGACCCAATGAGGACTTTTGAACTTGCTCAGGTCTGTTGTTGCCGTCAAGGTGGCCTGGGGGATCAAACGGGCCGGGTGTGAAGCCCGACCCAACCCATAAGACCCAGATTTAAAATACTGTGGAGAGAAATTATGGGATGAACGTGAGCTTGCCTGCATTTGGACTGTAAGGGAGCTGACATTTATGCAAGGCCCGTTGAACCTTAGAGGCCCGACGAAATAAGTTCCAGTGGGTATCTCGAGCTTGACTGCACCTGTGGATGCGCAAGCAACCTTCCATGCTTTCATGAATGCCTTCATGTATTCATTCAACACATATTAGAGATAGAAACAGAGAGATTATGATGATGATGATGATGTATCATGCATGAACATGTGACATGTTCATGCATTAGATGCATTAGATGAGAATGAGAGAGAGAGAGACTTTCATGAATGCCTTCATTTATTCATTCAACACATATTAGAGAGAGAAAGAGAGAGATGATGATGATGTGATGATGTATCATTCATGAACATGGCATGTTCATGCATTAAATGAGAATGAGAGAGAGAGAGAGAGAGAGAGAGAGAGAGAGAGAGGCCTATCAAGGAAATGAAAAAAAAAAAGCAAGAATGAGAGGCGGCAGTAGTCATGAGTTGGAAATTGAGCTCATAGCTGCAAAATTAGCTTCAAAATTCATGTTTTGAGATGTACAATTGATTGCCATTAGCTTTATACTAAATGTTTAGAACTTAGATGGTGTAAAAGTTATAATTTAAAGCAAAATATATAATGGCGGCGATCGAACCTTGCTATCGTCAGTCCGTCCATTTCCGCGGGCGCCGAACTTCCTAACGTTGAAGATATTGGCTTTAGGGTTCGCCGGATTCCGTCTTCCACCGGCCAGCGCGCCGAGGCTATAAGAGAGGAAGAGCGAGAAGAAGAAGAAGAGAAAGAAAAGCCTCGTCTCCATTTCCTTCGTAATTTTCTGTATCTTTTTCAGCTTCTACATATCTTCCACTTCTCAAATTTTCCCCTCCTTTCCTGAATTCTGCTCGCAGGCCCGCCTTAAAACCGACGCAATTGTTTTCCTAACTGCCTCCCACTTCCTCTCTGTGGAAGAAACCCTAATTATAAGTTATAACTGATCTGATCCACTATGTTCATATTTGAATGAGATTAAAAAGGTGGAACTTTTTTTTACTTTTTTTAAAGATTTCTGGTCGTCTGACTAACTACTTTCAACGGGAAGATGGAGCGGTTTGGTCAACCAATTTGATTTTGTTGTCACCGACAATGGAGTTGTTAATGAATGATTAGTGATTAGTGGAGATGGAGCGATTTAATTTTTAGTTTAGGGTTTTGTTTGGAATGACTTTCTTATTGCTTTTTTAAGTTATTTTTTATCATAAAAATTTATTGAAAGTTAAAAAATTAGTGATCTAAAATTGTCCCAAAAGAAGTTAAGCCTTGCAATTGAAGGATGTAATTTTGATTTGCGCTTGATTTAGGTTAAAAATTGATTTAATTTTGGTTGGTTTTAACTGATTTGAGAACGGCAATGCGTTGAGATTGTTGATAAGCTTTTTTGGATATGAATTGAGAATTGAGAGCACTTGAATCTCTTTTAAAATTTAGGGTTCATAATAACATTAATTGTATAATACATCACAAGAAAATCAGGCATGCATGGATATTACTTCAAGAATTGAATTTGAATTATCAAAATTATGTTTTCAGAAAAATTCATATTTGAAATTTGCATCTCGATAAAATGAATCTAGTGATATTAAGATGATGCATTTTTTACAATATTAAAACACCTGAAAGAGTGAAAATTATTATATTATCAATGTAGAGCAACTTGGATCATATTATATTATTATGTAAGGCTGTCAAAATCGGGTCACAAGTTGGGTTCGGGTTCAATCTAAAATTGACCTGACACTGTTCGACCTGACCCGAAATAGACCCGTTTTTGCAAACGAGTCTATTTTCCGGACCCGAATTCGACCCACTTCGGATCCAGGTCAACCCGAACCCAACCATCTTCGGATATATTTTACTAATTTTTTTATTTAATTCTATTTATTTAAACTTAAATCGAATTAATGTAAGATTTACTTCAATCAATTTAAAATAAACTAAGCTTAATTCAATTTGGGCTACATGGTTTATTATTTTTTAGAAATAGCATTTACTTATTTCATAATAATATTTTAAAACTCTCCTAAATCAAATAAAAACGGGTCAAATCGGGTTGATTTCGGATTTTCGGGTCAACCCAAACCCGACCTGGTTTTACAAACGAGTCGAAATCCTTAACCCGAACCTGAAATTTTTTGGTCGGTTCTGATCAGATTTTTGGGTCATGTCAAATATTGACACCCATAATACTATGGAGTATTATTATTATTATTAACTCAACTTATACATATTTTAAGGAGGTTGGGTTGATGCCACAAAAAGGATGTCAAAGGAGAAAATATGGAGCTCTTTGTCAATGCACCCCCACCATCGACATCAATATTGTTGTCAGTTGTCATCAATAAAGTCGACGATTGTTATCAACACCAATACATCTACATGCATTATTGACAATGATGCCAATATTGCCAATAAGGCCAATATCCACTATCAACAAAAAAGTATATGTCTTCAGTAACCAACAAAGCAAACCCTCATCATCAACACCAATGTTGATGCCCGTCGATGCTACTATAGCTTGCATCTCTCATTGGCACTAATGAAGATGGTTGTCATCACTAACAAGCTAGATGTGTTAAGTCACTAATAAGGTAAATGACTGTCATCGCCAATGATGCCGACACTCGTCATTGACATCAAGATTGGTGCCCATCAATCGCAATTGCCTTTACAAATGCCCTTCATTTACACACATCATTGCCAACAATATATATGCTTGTCATTGCCACAAAGGCTAATATTTGGTGTTGACATGAACACTAATGCATGTTATTGACAATAACACACTGTGACGTTGACACCGATTTGATGACCATTGCCGCTATCAAAGTCGAAGCCAATCTACTTAGTTTTTAGTCTCTTCCAATGCATAATAAATTTAGTTAACAATGAAACACACAATGGAAAGTAGAAATGTAATAATCAAATGCACAAAGTAATTATATAAACCATAATGTAATATATTCTATGGTCCATGTTAAAGAGTTAAGCTATGTGAGTGAATAATAACTATTAGGCTAAATATCAATCATCAAATATTCATATAAGCTTATGTAGCATCAAAATATAGTCCAAATAAAGATTATGCTACGTTAGAAAGTGATTAAGAATAAAGCTACAAAAGAACTAAGCACTCGAGAAGTTACTTATGACTTCGCTCAATTATAGCTCATATAGTCAGGCTTTATTTGGGACGACTTTTTTATTATTTCTTAAAATAGAATTTTAGTACAAAAATTTTAAACAAAGGCTATGTTCACCCTATAGCTAACCTACTTCCTTGGAGTAAGTTTCTCACCACTTTGGACTTTTCACCGCAAATCTTTTCTTAATGGCAAGAAGCCTTGCATACTGTAACTCAAGCAAATATTATCAAACCTCCCACCCTCCTATATTAAAAAGTTCAACCCCTCATACTATCTTTCATAGGCAAAAATAATAACAAATTAAAGTAAATTTCTCTCACAAATCCCTACTTAATTAAAGAGAAGCCTTACACTCTCATACTCTCCTTTCAAAGGAACATAATCTAAAAATAATAATAATAAAAAAAAGATTTATTATATGATCCTTTAAATTATTTATTTCCCTCAATCTATTTATATAAAAAATTCTTGAATTAAAAAAATTTATTAAAATTTTATTTAAAAAAATAATAAGAAAACTATCTCAAATAAAACATAACTGCTGCTTCAGTCCAGCTTTGTATCATTATTATTAGAACTGAACTGTCCTCTGAACCAATACAAGAGATATTGATAGATACAAACAACATAAAAGAAAATATGGATCATTAGAAAAGAGAAAGACTTCTAACGAAATAAGGTCTCATAAATTGATGAAATTATTATGTGCGGATGCCAAACATCGTCCGAAGACCAACCAGAATGCGCCACGTGACCCCCTGCTCGATATCCAGATTGATACCGCTGAGGTAGCGTGGCGTATTCTGATTGATCTTCAGACTGTAAACTGCATTGGGCGTCCGTACAGAATAATCCCTCCATGAATTGATCCAAGCAGAGCACACAAAGTAAAAGCAGGTGGTATAATAAATGACTAAGAAACAACACTTTTGGATCATATAAATATACAAGAAACATTCTTATCATACAAATATTAATGCTCATGAAGAAGACGATCAGCAATGACATTTCATTCATCCAAAGTTCCCTACTAAATGAACATCTGTCAAATAACAATAAATATAATTATATTCCCTCACTAAGCTCAAAATCTAGGATTCCTTAGCTTGCACTGATACCTGAAAGGTTAAATAAATATGGAGGTTTGCTTTACTTCCATAGCATACTCGCCAGGCTTGGTTGATTGTTATTGCCATTGGCGCTCTGGTTAGTCGGGCTGCCCGGTCCTCCGCCGGAGGACTCGCTCAATGTGCCCCGGGAGGCTGGGCTTGAGGGACCGGGCATCGCCGCAGGAGCAGGTTTACCAGGAGTAGATGCACCGTCGGTCGGGCTGATTACTTCTGCTTCCTTCCTTGCACCATCTGCAATGAAGCTCCCCACAACTACCTGTACCCCAAAAAAAAAAAAATGGTTGCTTAATGAGAACCGCTATATGATGTATCAATTATTAGCATAATCAGCTAGGCGTTCATGTTTTGAAAATAATGGAAATGCCTGAAAGTTAATTTGGATGATTTTAAAAGCGATTTGATTTATTTAGAAACAATAAAAAATGCTTACAAAATAGTAAATAGACATTGGATGTGTAATAGGACAGTATCCTATGAGTAGGATACTTGAAGAGGATGTGAGTCACACATAAAAGGGTTTATTTTATAAGGAAGCAGATTAATCATCAGAATTAGCAAAATGAACATGTTTATAAAAAATTTTGAAAATGAGCAAATTTGCCAAACAAAATAGCAAATGCGGCATTTGATTTGGAGCATTCAACACAAGGAGAACGCAGACATGACAGACAAAGAAAAACAGCTGGAGAGAAAGAGAAGGGGGTGACAGAAACGGCAAGGGAGAGACCGGAAGAGAGGGGAAAAAAATTTTAATACATTTTTGCAAATTTAAGAAATGTGATTTAACTATTATTTTCCATTTTTTATAATTCTAAGAAAAAAATTTCAATAAAATTTTATAAAACAAAAATAAAATATTTATAAATACATAACAAATATTCAAATTAAATTTTAAATTCAAAGAAAAAAAAACTTATTTTGATATTTATTATATATATTTTTATGCATTTAAGTGGGTAATTGACTTTTTTTATCATTAAAATAATTTTATTTAGCGGCCTTTTTTTAAATAATCCTTAGGAAAAACAATAAATAAAATATCTACGCATGATCATTTTTATTCTTTTTTTTTTTTCCAATTATATATACGGCTTTAAAAACTCAAATAAATAAAATTTAAATTCTCAAAAAATATAGATAAAATTTCATAAATAAATAAAAAAATTAATCACATTGACGGCCTTTTTATTTTTATAATTCTAGGAAAAACTTAAATAAAATTTAATTTTGATTTTTGTTATGTATTGATAACTATTTCTTTTGTTTTATAAAATTTTATTTAAATTTTTTCCTTAGAATTATTTAAAAAAGCATAAATAAATAAATAAATCACAATACATAACTGTGTAAAAAAGTATTAAAAAGTTTTTTGCCTCTCTCTCTTCCACCATCTTTCCCTCTCCTGCGGTCCCGCTGTTTCTCTCTCCCTTAGGGGTGTCAATTCGGGTCGACGGGTCGGGTTCGGGTCGAACCCGGATTGACCCGGATCTAAACGGATCAACCTAAACCCGACCCGTTTTGACCCGCGCGGGTCGGGTCCAGTTTGAATTAAAAAATGGGCGTGACCGGTTGAGCCGTGAGCTGTGGGATCGCGTGTAGCTTGACAAGGGACGGGTGCGGGATCGTGTGTAGCTTGCCCTGATATCCGGAGGCAGGCGAGCTCCTGACGGCAAGAGGAGGCGAGCAAGGTGGCAAAAGGCTAAACTGCAGTCTGCGGGAGCGGGAGGGGTTAAAACTTGCATTTGGCCCTAGGCAATGGATGGCTGGGCTGCCTGGCTTGACCTCGAAGGCTGAACCGCTCAACGTGATGGACGACTGACGAGACCCTAACATGACGACTGAGTCACTGACATTCAATTTGACTCGACGCGAACGGCTGGCCTAGTTTCTTGCACGGCTGCACCAATGGATAATTAGTTTGTTTTAAACGGGTCAAAACGGGTTGATTTAGTTTGTCGGGTCAACCCGTACCCGACCCTATTTTACAAACGGGTCGAAAACTCAAACCCAAACCCGACCCGTATAGAAAACGGGTTGACCCAAACCCGAAACTTTCCGGGTCGGGTCAATTTTTGACACCCCTACTCTCCCTAGCCGTCTTTCTCTCTTCTATCTGCGCTTTCTCTCTCCCTAGAGTTGAATGTGCCAAACTAAATGACACACATTCGGAATGCACAATTTCTTTTGACACATTCTAAATGCGCTATTTCGTTTGGCAAATTTACTCCTTATTAAATTTTTAATAAACACATTTTTTTTACTAATTCTAGCGATTAATCTGCTTCTTTATAAAATAAACCCACATAAAATAGACCACCAATTATGTTAATGTCTTAAATGAACTTCCTATGATCAAAACCACGCATCAGTCATTCCATAATCCTCGTCGCATAAAAACTCTGGTAGAGGAAGCTGGAAATTTAAGTGCATGGTAATAGCATAGCATAAGAAAAACAGACCTGAACGGGAGAAGCAGCAGTCAGAAGTCCAGCAACTCCACCACCCAAGACACGCCCATCAGGACCAGCCAACGATACACTCAGACCACCAGTTCGACTCCTCTGACCATCACTTTCAGATAGCAGAAATGAGCCAGAAAGTGACAAGATCTCAAAACGACCCTGTAAATGAGTTCCATTATCTTGCAAGATATCTCAAGCAGACTATGAAAAAAAACAGAAAAACTCAGAAGCAAATTTTGGTTTAGATGGAACTCATATATGAAATTACACACATCAAATCCCAATATCACCACTTTTTCTTAAAAAAATGAATCAAATCAAAGTTAAAGAAAGATTGGCTTTCATTTTGTTTTATAATGGTGGTTCTGAGAGCAGAAAACACCAAACTATTCAATTTGGATAGTAAAATCAACTAAGATTATCCATGTGCAACCTGCTTCAAAATGTCTGTAACAATTACTTAATTTGGAATCACATACTTCTAGTCAAGAGGCTTCGTTAACAAAAAAATTCAGTGCCTGCATCATCTGACCTTAAAGTAAAACCATTGTTGCCAGTTTCACACGGCCCAGATGAGAACTTTTGGGGTTGATATTAGATTAGCAATAAATTGTAAGACTTGGGCTTTGTTTGGGATGGCTTTCTTACTACTTCTTAAAGCAACTTTTTTGTACAAAAATTAAAATTTTTATACGAAAAAGCTGCTTTATGAAGCGATAAGAAAGTCATCCCAAACAAAACCTTATACAGTAAAAATTCCTAGGCCATCCCAAAAACTACCCGAATCTTATCCCAATTAAGATAATAAGCCGAAAGTAGTTGGGTAGGATGTCACTCATTAATGACATGTCACAACTCAGTTTGACTTGAACATTAACTGTAAGTGATGCACAACAAATTTATCCAAATATGATGGAAAAGAGTAGAAGGTCGAATATCTCGAGATGTCTGATTGCATGTTTGCAACATATTAGTGAAACTTAGTACTACAACAACAACAACAACATCAAACTTTTGTCCCGTTACGTGGGATCAGCTACATGAATCCTTTTTCTCCATTGTCTTGGTAAAAGTTAAATTCTCGTTTAAATCTAATAAAGAAATATCATTTATAATATTTTCTAACCAAGTCTTCTTAGTTATACCTCTATCTTTCTTAACATAAGTCAAATCTAAAGATCAAAAGATAAAATCAAAAGATACTAGGTAAGGATAAGGTTATGCATGCGGAAAAGGTAAACAATAGAAATGAACTAGGGTAGGACGAGTTGATAGATGAGTTGTTGAGCTGAATAGGATAGTGATAAGATAACTTATACCAAAGTTAACTGTCAGGAGGACATCATCATGCCAGTTCAAGTTTATTCTCCTCAAGTTGGTTTAGAAGAATTTTAAAAAAGTTATTTTGTGAAGAAAAGTTAACTATCAGTGAAAAGATTATAATGCCAGTTAAAGTTTATTCTCCCCTTCATTCAGAAGAATGTTAAAAAAGTGATTTTGGGAGGAATAGATGGACTAATATTCTGCATGCTTAAGGACGACAGGATATTTACTAGTGATGCCTTAAATGGAAAAGTGGTTGAAGCTATAATTAATTTTGAACTACATGTAAACATATTATTATGATCACAAGCTTTAAGAGAGAGAACACTCAATTATTTTAATAAGTGAAATTAAACTACTAACAAATTCTTTGACTGAAGCATTTACATGCAAATTACGATCGTTTGTTTGTTCGGTTACAAGTAAAGTTACATCACTTCGGGGATCATTTTATTTGTAGAAGCGAAGGTTTTTTGCATTTAAATGTTTTACTAATAAGTTTCAACCAAGCAAACAACCCATTAATTAAGAATGAGACATTAATGAAAGACAAAAGGTTATTTTGGAAAATTATCCAATATAAAATTCAAGAAAAAAATTTATGTAGAAGAATGTTAGGAAATACTTGGAGTTGACAAGTAAACCCGAACAACTTATCAAGTAAATCCTAAGCACTTATCCATTTTAACGTAAAAAAAAACTTTCAAAGATAAGATTGAATTATCTTTAATATTATAATTCATAAAATATTTTCATCCTTTTCTCTTCATAAATCATGACTTATCAACCGGAGGAGAATATACTCTGTTTTGAAGCTGTATGACATTTGAAAGCAATAGCAAATTTGCATTATAAATAGATTGCAAATGTCATAACATCATATAAAATTGCATACGTGTTTGGCATAATTATTTTATTTCACCGTTCCCTTTCAATTTAGTTAAGCGGGTTTCAATTGTTGTTGCATTATTCAGGAAAATAAACAAAGGATTCTAAGTGGTTTAACCAGGAAGAATGCTCCATTTTCAGCTCAAGGAGCATATCCATGCCTTACTCCAGCTAGTAATTATAAACTGATGACTTATTTTGTGTATGCACTAAAGAAAGTGAATTATAAGTTCTAAAAGGTCGGGATTCTATCACAGCTGACCTCGTAAGTAACAGTGCCGCCTGAAGTTGCCGCTTGACGAAGAGTTACATTTGAGATAGCGCCATTTGCCGAAAGAATGCACACTGCACGAGGCCCGTGATGTGAAAATGACATGATCTTTGATGAAACATCCTGGGTAAATCAAACATCATAGACAAGAATAAAAATAAATTTTTATTTTACTTTTTGCATCAAGAAAATGAATCAACTTGCCTCTAGCACAATTTTCATGTTAGTTAATCTTTCAAGAACAAGTCACATAGACTGTTAACAGGAGATCAAAAAATGATAGGTGATATGAAAACACTGTAACATATTAATGGTTGTTCGAAAAGCTAAGAGTTCAAAGTAGTTCGAAAGAAAAGCATTTTATAAATTGTAACATATAAACAATTGAAAAAAACATAAAATCATCTAATAAAATAAGAAAATTATGGAGGAAATTAAACCATATGACATGAAGTATGATTAAAGAACGAACTAAAAATACAAAATAAACTTTAAAAGGATAAACAATACAAAGAAATTATCCAGGCACTCGTAACATTGATGTCAGCAAATAATCAGTGATGGGAAATCACCTAATAATCAACAACGTAACCCAAATATTTCTATATGTTCATCACTTCCAATATAGGTTATAGATAAAAAGCGTTTCTACTTAATCATTGCTTTTTTCTCAATCCTGGGACAAAGATAGCAGGCAAAACCAGGTACAAACAATGTAAAAATGAGCAGCAGATAAAATTATTCTAAAGAATATGTCTAAAACTGATAGAAAACGAAGTAGCATCAAGAATTCATGAAAGCTCTAACAAAATTGCTGAGGAAAGCAACACAACAATCTATACTAGGTAAAACAGTTTTCGCTTTCATATATAAAAATATATATATATATACCATGTGCAAGTTCCGCCAACCTCCATAATAACTCAGCGGCAAAGCAGCAGCTTTAATTTCAGGTGTAAGTTCTAACGTCCTCAACACCAGTAACATAGCCAAAATCCATGCCATATACAGATAAATCCCATACAACATAACCTTTTTATCATAAAAAATCCCAACATGAAACAATTAATTAAGGCCCATCGCAACAAGACTCATTTAAACTAACAGGTAACTAATGACACATTTCAATTGAAGCCCAAATATCCAACCACAAGGAACCAATGGCACAAATTGAGGGGAGACAAGTCAGAACGTTAGGGAACACAACCCATTCTCATAGGAATCACCATTATAAGCATGCTTACACCAAAATGTCAAATTACAAATAAAAAACAACTAAGTTGATCAAAATGTCGTAGAAACATTGCTTAGATCATCAAATTACTCGTCTCAGTGCACAATTTTGCGCTTCCGTCAAGTATAGACTTTTGGATTTGCAGCAGGACGGCGGTCTGTGCAATGTTATTGTAAGAAAATAAGACAATATTGAAAAGTATAACGAAGACTACTAGCAAGACAAATAATTATATCATTATTATGTATGCAACCATTTATGTTTATAAATTAAAATCCTGTTGTATAATCATAGGATGTCAATAAACATTTGCCCGCATATATTTAGAAAGAACAAACACTCAAGAGATTACAAGGCAACATTCACAAACAAAGGTTAGAAATTATAAGAGTTCGTAAACATCAGAATTTCATGATATAAGTATATAACCATTAAATAACAATCCAAAGCCTGAATTATACAATGGAGAGATGCAATCAAGAAGAAAACAAGTTTTTTTTTTTTGCCCATCATAAAAGTCGACTCATAGCATGATGAGAAAAATAAATAAACATACCTCTCCAGCTTTCACTGTGATTATATGAGGGGTAAACCCAATCCCACCCGATCCTGTAAGTAATTTTTTTTTAGTATAGGATCAAAACATTTGCAAAAAAAAAATATTGACAAATACATAAATGAGGTAAAACAGCAACACGGATAATAAAACATAACCAGTAAGACTAAACTTAAAGTAGAAATTTGAATATTATTTATTATTCAAGGCCAAGCACAACAAATCTAGTAAAAAATAAATATAACACTAGACAGATTAAAAAAAACTTTTAGAACACATCATTTGGTCAAATATATCAACCATTAAAGTGATGAAGAGAATTTATTTATTATTCATGATTTGCAAACTACGTGTCTTAAGGAAAAAGATCCAGCATTACCGGATACAAAAAATCATTTGACAAAACTAATTCAATTGTAACAAAAATTAATAAATTGATCCAGTACTAAAACCACCAGTTCTTACCTCCACCTACGCCTCTGTAACTTTTTTTTGGGATATTTAGATCAATTAAGGCAGACTCACACACACATCGCATACACAAAACTCAAACTCAGGATCTCTTAGTTGGTAACTTAAGCTCCCAACCAAATGACCAAGATGAACTGTGTGCACCTCTGTAACTTATACAGCTAAAAAAAATTAGGCCGGTGAACAGAAGAAGATTGCTTGTTCAAAATTTATTGCTTTTTGGGGAAATATTGCTCATTTAAAAAGAGAAAAAAAAAAGGGTGTTCAACGCTACATTAGTTGGATATTGGATGTCAAAACCAAGAGCTAGCTACCTCATCAATGGGCAAATTGGTCATTCCACCACTCATTTTACTGTCTGCAATATGACATATATCACACCAATAACAGATAGCAAAATAAGTACAACACGTCATGATGAGAGGAATTCATTCGACAACCCCAGAGGCCCACGGACCACCAAAAAGAGCAAGCTTTTCAAAGCGTCGAAGCAACGGAATGAGAAAGATTTATCACCTAAAGAATCCATCTGATGCTTTTTACCGGAACCCGACGGCCGGCCTTTTGCCTTCTTGATGTGCTCCAGCAGCAATGCAGAAGATGAACCCCGCGGCCGAGGAGTTGCAGATGATGTGTAGGACAGAGAGAACCCAGCAGAAGAAGGTGATGACAGTGCTGCCGCAGACTGTCCGAGAGCCGCCTTCCCATCTGCGGCGTATTTCCTCGGTCGCCCACGCTTACGCTTCACAGGCTCCCCCGGGTTCACGGCTAGATTCTGCGCGGCCGGTAACTCAGCTCCCCCTACCTGGTATGAAGCAGACGCAGAGACGCCGGAGACTGGCCTGAATACTTGCGTGCCGTCGCTGGTGTACGGCATTCGCATGCTCTGCACCACAGGCGTCGGCGACGATGCTGGAGATTTCTGAACGCTGATAGTAAACGAGTCCCTATTGGACATGATTGCAGGATCGGACCTCACATCCATGCATGCAAAGTGGAAGCCTTCAATAGCTCTAGACTGAGAAAGTGATAAATAACCAAAATCGTTGAAGTCAGGGGAGAATTAATTGGCTGAAAGAGGAAACTTTCGTCTGCCGAAAAGATGGGGGTCACTTCACTGGTCGTGACAGAGATTCCACAAAGATCTGGATTTAGTACGAGAATATCCAGGTGAAGAGAGCCCTAAAAACCAAGAAAGAAGCCGACTTGGTCAATAAAAAACCCTAAACCCTCGGGCTCAGAACTCATTTTTATCCAGAATTTTGACGAGACGAAGATATAACGACAGCAACGGTTTGCTGAACAAATCACGCAAGTGGGAGAAGGGGAAAAGATTAATAACCTGACGCCATGGATAAAACACGATTAAGGATGTAACATGTTACAACGATCAAGATCAATCTTAAAAGCAATTTTTTGCCCTAATTTTCTCAGCAGATAGAGAAAAACTACGGGATTTTCAAAAGAAGTGCCGATAATAAATAAAAAAAAATACTAGAAAATCTAAGGTCTATGGTCGAAACCGCCAGATTGTCGCAAGGAGACGCTCCAAAAAATCAGAACATCAGAGGAAAACCGAAAACAGGAAAATTGAACCTTATTCAGCGGCACTTCACAAATCACAAAGAGATTCTTGAATTAGATTTACGGAAAAAGGAAAATTATAAAAGGCAAAGTAAAGCCGAACGCCGGAGTGGCTTTCGATTAAAAAACAATAAAATAATCTATCACAAAATTAAAAAAAGAAAAAATTAGGTAGCAAAGCATGCTCCTGGTATTAGATTAGGATTGCTTTGTAATTAACTCTGCTAATTCAGCTGTTCTAATAACAAATACAAATTTTTTAAGATTTTTATTGCATCATTGCGCACGTCAGTTTTTGTTTTTAACACCACTTTAAAAAAAAATTATACTAAAAAATTTATTTAGAAAGTAGTATGAAATTTGTCTTAAATAAAAAAGTTTATTATGATAAGAAGAATCATTCGGATATATGAGTGTAGATATTGAGAACATATTTATATATAGTGTGTATCAAATTAGTGTACACTCATAGTCCTGACTGTTCTTACTGTTCAGACTCCACACAAAATAATTTCTCCTCAAACAAAGCCTAAGTATGATACCCAAAACGACTTTTTTATTAGAAAAAATATCATTTTTAGTGGATGATATTTTCTTTTTGAACATTTAGGTCAATTAAGACAAATTCATACAATCATCATATACGTAAGACTTGAATCAAATACCTCTTGTTGATAGCTAAAACTTAAAAATCAACAAATCAAGATGAGCTACATAAATCAATTTAAGTTTATGACTAGTTTGACTGTTTGAGAGAGAAGGATTGTAGGTTGTCATGGCAACTTTCCAGAATTGAAGCACAAGGGTAAGATTTATCAAAATGATGTGAATTCATGTTTAATTTTGCTTAGATTTTGCCTAAAATAAGATACCAAAGAAGCCCTATGAGTAGGGCTTTCTTTTTTCAGCTAATTTCTATTACAGTAAGAAGTTATTTAATAGCAAGTATAACTTAGTAATATATATATAGTAAGTATAGGATATCAGAGTGGATTATCTTTCACTCCCTTAGCACATTGTCACATAACGTAACATTTAGATCTAAGATTTAGGATTTGGATAAATTTCTTTCTTAAAAAGAGCCGAGAGGTTAATTATTATTTACAAGGGGGATAAGGGTAATATAACATAGATGTTGCTATAAGTTCAAGTGGGTTATTAGCTATCAATAGCAAAATGAAGAATAGTAAACCAAAAAAATACATGCTGAGAACAATTTCAGCTTAGTGAAAGATCCTTTCCCTTTTATTTTGAAATAATAGTGGTTGAAACTACTAATAATATAAATATTTACTGATTAATAGTAACAAGAATACAAGATCTATATAAAAAGTAGGTAATAGTAGTATAAAACAAATGACAATATATTAGCAAAAAAAAAAAAAAAAAGTTCTGAATCTTCACATGCAAGAAGGACAATATGTCAGCTTTCATGTGAACCTGTGGCAGGCTTAAAAAGTTTCTTTTGACTAAAATCCAAGGAATTAAAGAGGAAAGTCTAGCTACAGTTTGCTATAGGTGGAAGAGTTCAAGCATTCACCATATGAATGAAATGTGGGTCTAGGAAACCGGAAGCTTACTATATAATGAAGTTATCAACTGGATACCGGAGTGGAGAATCAACGAAGACAATGGGAAGTTCGACGCTTGCTGCTGTAGTAGAAGAGGAGTGATCGCTACTGTCTAGCGGCGTGGGGGAGGCAAGATCGGAGGAGGTATTTGAGAGCTGGAACTCTGACAGAAGGTTGAAGGCGTTGTTGTGCGTAAAAAAAAAAAAAAAGGGTTCATTCTGCTCTCATTCCGACAAAACGAGTTTGATTGATACAAGGTTAGCATTAACTTGCTCGTGACTTTTCTTGTTTGACTTTAGCTTGGCTGATTTTTTTTTTTTTTTTTTTTGCTGATAACCAAATCAAAACCTTATCATGATAATCAACCTTTTCTAAGAAAGCAATATTTTTTAATGCACCTATTATGAGACTGCCAAGCCTCAGGTGATAGTTATTAGTGGCGTGTATGTGATAGTTATTAGACCATCTCCAACCGAACGTCAAACGAGCGTTTGGTGTCATTAGGTCCCTCCAGCCGAACGTCAAAACGTCCGTCATTTGCTTGCGGGTGAACAGTGCAACGCCAATATTGGCGTTGCACTGTTCACCCACGCTATTTTCCTCTCTCAACCGGAAAAACGCGTGAAACTAGAAGGATCGTTACCTTCGCGCAGAAGCAAAAAAATGACGTTCGATTGGAACAGCACCACGCTATTTTACGTTTTGCGGTATTTTGACATGAAAAATGGAGTTCTTCATTGGAGATGTCCTTAGTGGCGTGTATTTCTCCGAGAAAGTTCATTTTGAGGCAATTTCTAATTTCCAGTGTCTTAATGTTGTAAGTCTTGCCATTTCATTAGCTAGATGAATGATAGTTGACGTTTCGTGGGTAATAGAATTTGAATTGCTGCAAAAATTCAAATTCGTTCACCCAATTTCATCTATGCTCAACCTCTCGAGAGTATGGAGGATAAAGAGGACAACTCTTCCCATTTCAAGCAGTAAGATGGGTCCAATTTAATTAGGCAAGGAAACAAATAACCATCTTCAGTGATCATTCCTGCCTCAAATCAATCCTTTAGTTCTTCTAATTCAAAAATATGTAACACCTTTAGCAATGGAAGGGCACGACTTTCATCATTCCCATTAAATTTATTTTCGAGCCATTTCACTTTCAGCATCCAAACAAGTTATAGAGACTTGAGGAAAGGAAGTTTCCCACAAGATGGAAAAATCTTCGCACTTTGAACAACTTGTCAATTCAATTTTCTCTAGATTGAAGATCAGTTGACATTATTCATCCATATTGCAGACCTTGCATATATATATATATATATATATATATATATATAAATATATAATATATATATAATATATATATATATATATATATATATATATATATATTATGGTATGCTTAGACATTTTGGTGGATAGAGGTTGCGAGCACGTTCTTGGCGAAATCAAAATCTCCCTTTTCGGCTCATAATTTGGCACTGCAAGCCTCCTCGGCATCCTTCCTCCCAATATCCTCCACAGCCTCTTATGAATACAAGGTGGCGGAATGGAACCTGATGTAATCCACATTCGTACCATACCTTCTCTATCGAGCCAATGATCTCATGGGAATATACAATAAAATACAAAATAATCTTGTCGATGCCTTGAGAGGAATATATAGCTCATTCTTAAGATAGGAAATATGTAATTTTAACTCAATTTTGTGCAATCATCAATGCAACTGATCCCCTCCGAGTCATTACCAAAATTTTACTTCCCAAATTTTCCACAAGACGAGGGGCAAGCATACTTTCCCATTTGCTATTATGTCGTTTCTCCCTTTACTTTGAATGTGGTCGAGGACCAGCAAGAACCTTTTGGACATCTCCTCCTCAAGTTTCATTTTAGGATCAAATTCCTTTGTCACTTCGTCTTTCAAAACATATTGCAAGAGAGTTGTCTTTCCCATAAGACCATCCCCCACTATAGATAGAAGAGAAATGTTTTCTGTACAAATCCAGTCCATTAACAATAACTTGATGTTCCTCGTTTGATTGCTTTCTCAACCGCCGCATAGCAAAAAGAAAATCAAACTACAATTCGCATTCTAGCTGAATCATCTTTATCAAATTTATGATGATTTTTTTTTTTTTTTAGTTGTTAGGATCAACATGAATGCACCAAATGATTTGGTGAATTCAGAATTATCCAATTTAGCATGAAATAAAATGGTTGTATATATATAATTTTGATAATGTTGTCCTCATTTTCGATAGAGGACCTATTTTTTAAATTTGATTATAAGGTCAGTTCTTATTAGAATAGCAACTAGCATGACTTATGATGCAAATCACACATCATAAATCAATGCATATTTGAACTTATGAATGGTTTAACTCAATTTTGTTGAACCTTAGATCAAACAAACTCATACTTAATACCCCTAAGATAAAATATGTTTGTTATGCATATACCTCACACTCCCAAGTTAGACCCTTCTAAAGGAGTAGATCTAACCAATTTTTATTTTCTCCAAAATCAAGGTCAATTAAATTTTGGTTGGTCATCCATTAGACTAGGTTGGTGAATTAAAATTAGATTATATGAAATTAGTATCTGATTGGGTGCTTAATTTATTAATATAAGGTCATATATATTTAATACGTCTATTCTCCTAATCCGGGTCATCGGAAGGTTTGGCGTTCTATGTGACCAAACTATCTAAGACGAAACTCTCTTAATCCTTATTTTCACTAGAGCTATGCTAATTGATATGTTTAGAAGGGAAAATCAATGAGGAAAAAAAAAATTGCAGAAAATGAGAGAAAAAGTGGCTAATTTTGGGATTACTCTTTCAACACAAAAAAGGAAATATACAATGTTCTACAGGTAGATCGACATCTCCAAACCTCCTAAACGTCACTAAGAAGCCCTCTTAGAAAGAAAAACTACAACAAAAATCAAATCACACATATAATAAAAACCAACATAGATAATCCTAATTGAACTCCACCCAATAAACCCCCCCCCCTCCCCCCCCCCCACGCACGAAGCAGCCTCCTTTTCCATTAATTACCATAATTAAAATTGCCTTCCTCTAATGAATTTAAAATTCTAATTATTCATTCCCTAATTCATTCCTTATTCATCATTCTCTTATTTAATAAAAATTTAGGGATTTTTACCATACCTAACACCAAAACATCTAATATTTACCTTACTCACACCTAAACTTCAATTTTCACTACAGGAAAAAATCCACCATTTCTCGGCGCTTTTCGGCGGGTAATTGAACCTTTTCCGGCTGTTTTGTTAGTTTCCGGCGGTTTAATACCGCCGGTACAAAACGGCGTAGGAAACATGAATTCCGGCGGTAATTTTGTCCGGCGGCCCTTACCGGCAGTCTTGAACCGCCGGTCAAAAAAAAAAAAAAAAAATTTTACCGCTCCGGCAGCCAACCCAGCTCCCGCGGCTCAACCCCGGGCTCCGGCAACCACCCCCGCTCCGCGCTCCGACAGGCCACCCCCGCTCCAACGCTCAGGGCAAGCTCCCCCCAAGCGGCTCCCGCGGCGCTGCAGCCAGCTTCCCGCGCGCGCTCCGGGGACTCCAGCGTGCAAGGCGAGGTTTCGAAACAACGGTTCCTCACGTGGAATTTCCAAATTTGGACGGACCGCTTTGCTGAAGAAGAAAAAATACGTTTTAAATTTGTAAATATTTAATTGTAAACTATATCACCACAGAAATAAAAAAAACTTTTATTAATAAAAAAAATTAAAACTATTTAATTTAAAATAAAAAAAAAATATTAATAAAAAATAAAAAATAACTAACTAATTAATTTTAAGATGAAAATTAAGTTAATAGTTATTTTAACTTTTAATAATTTTTTGTTAAATCATTTAAATGTTTAAAATTTTATTCATTTTTTTATTAAATTTTTAAAAGCCGCCGGAAAAGCCGTCGGAAATGTGTCTCAAAGCCGCCGGAAACATGGCCGCCGGAAAGCCGCCGGTAATCCGTCAGAAAGCAGCCGGAAAGGTCCGCGGGAAAATTTTGCGGGAAATTAGCCGTCGCAAAATTTTGCGGGGAAATTAGCCGTCGGAAAGCCGCCGGTAATCCGTCGGAAAATTCCGCGGGATAATTTTGCGGGAAATTAGCCGTCGCAAAATTTTGCGTGGAAATTAGCCGTCGGTAATCCGTCGGAAAGCCGCCGGAAAATTTTGTAGGAAATAAGCTGTCAAAAACCGCCGGAAAACTGACCGCCGGAAAGCCGCCGGTAATAAGTGATTTTCCTGTAGTGTTTTATTCCTTTACCACCGTAATGAGCTATCCCTAATCAAATATAACACTTTGTCTGCTCCGTCAAAATCAAGTCGCGAAAACAGCCTTTGGTGCACATGAAACCTCTCCGATCAGCTCTCTCGTGTTGGATTCGTGCGTTGGAAACATCTCCGAGCAGCAGTGCTCTGTCGTTGTCTCTTCTCTGAATACAACCTTCATTTTGAGATACAGAGCAACTCACCTTATCTCAGAGCAGCTTCCCTTCAAGGCTTATGTAATCTCAATAGGTGTAGTAAACACTTATCCTCCATCGCCTTTTCTTCTTTGCATGATTATTGCCATGGTACGAAACTAAATATTCCTTTAAGAGTTACGTCCTTCCACCATTCAGGTGGCATAATTGAATTTTTGATATTTCAATCTTTCTTTCAGAAGTTACGTCCTTCATTTCAAAAGTCATGGCAGGTTATGGAATATGTATGTGTTTTGTAGCAATGGATAGATAAAGCTCCTAAAGAAGATTTGCATCTTCCAATCTCCAATATTTTTATTGCAACTGAACTTACCATAAAGCAAGTTTCAGACAAAGTAAACAGTGAACATTCGCAAGAAACTCACGAACTGGCAGCAAACGCAAAACTTTAGGGCTTATTAGGAAGTATACTACGAAGAGATTATACATCGACTAAGGTTTGCCACCGGCAGGAGAAAGAAGGAAATGGGGTAAGGCATTGTAGTTTCTTGTGAAGAAACAACAAGGCGGAGGGTTTGTGCATATCGGGAGGGTTTTGATATAGTGGAAGATGGAATAGTGACATAATGGTATTTTAGAAAACAAAATAAGTTTTAGGTGGTATGAGTGTAAATAGATTAGTTTAGATGTTGGATGAGTAAATAAGAAATTTTTAAGTGTTAGGTATGTAAATTTCCCTAAAATTTAATATTTTTGAGCCCCACAACAGGATCGAAATATTTACTCCAAGTATAGCCGTATCACTAACCTTTTCACAGATATACTCTTGGTTATTTAAATCATTAAATAAAGATTTAATGAGGCTAGTTTGAATTAGATTTGTTGTTTTCAACAGTAATCACATGAAATGACTTTTTTGAAACTGCATTGATCTCCTTGCAAGCATTTGGCTTTACACCAAGTCTTGATGTCACTCCACATCTCTATTGAGAGAGAGATATATATATATATCTTAGTGTGAGTGTATGAAAAAAAGAAGAAGCAAAAGCTAACTTTTGCTACTCCAATGATAATATGCATAATTTCCTCAATTTTTATCTATTAAATCTTTATTGCCATAATCTTGCATCACCACATAATGACATTTGTCATGGTAAACTTCATAACCTCTCAGTTAGAGAACTTTTTGAGAGTTATTAGAGAGCTGCTCAGTAGATTGTACTTAGACTGATTGGATAGTGGAAAAACATTCTTTTTTTGCATTTTTATTTGATTTTAATTGCATTAATTAGATTGATTAAATGGATTTTAATTTTATTTAAAGTTAGATGTTCAATTCATTAATTTTAAATTTCATATGTTTAAATGTATTTTTTTTAATTATATGATTGTTTAAATTAAATTGATTGTCTATATTAAATTGATTGGCTCCGATATTAAATCAATTTTGACATCTCTCTCTCTCTCTCTCTCTCTCTCTCTCTCTCTCTCTCTATTTCAAGATCCATGGAGAAATGGCAACATTGCATAATATGTTAAGTCTATTCTTTGTCATTTTTGTGTTAATCCTATATTTAGGTGTTTGTTTAGAGAAATAACTATATAGCAGTTATTATTATTTAGTTTTGTTTTTGGTAAAGCAATAACTGTACAGCAGTTATTTGCATTGCTTAGTACCGAAAAAAAAAACCTCCTCCTCTCCTCTTATGTATAGGCTATATATATTTTTTGTTTGGCTAATAGATATGAAGGTTTTGTGTGAAGAAAAAAAATCTGTCAAGTTTTTTTTTTTTCTCTGTTTTTCTTGTTCTTTGCTACAGGTACAATCCTGGTTTTGATCCTTCCAAACATAATATCTATAATGATTGTGTCTTTACTTAGTTTAATTATTAAATAAAAATGTCACTGTCAATGAATTCATTAAGGATGAAACATGGTGCTTCCCCTGCCTCTAATGCCAATGGCATTTTATGCATTCAACAAATTTGAATCATACAAAATACACATTTCCGCCTTGTTTATTGTGAACCTGAAGACTGGATGGTTTGCAATGATTTTTTGCTTGATTAATTCACTATAATTCATTATGACATGACACCTTTCTATATTTTATATAGTGCAATGACGCGAACCAACAATCAATGTCTCAACTAGGTAGCTTGCTTCCTGTCGTTGCAACTTGTTTTCTTCCATTACTTGGATGATAATCACAGATGCTGCACAAAGATTACTGTTGCTTTGGATATAACTTTTCTGCCTGTTTGTAGAGATGTAGACTAAGTTTTGGATGTATTAGGAAAGCCTTTGTTTCAAGGAAATAGACGTTAGCACCCTGCTTGTTGAGATTTTTATGTTAATAACAGAACAAGTGGCTGCATTTGCCTTCTAGATTTATCAGTGAAATCAGATCATTTCACGGGTTTATAAAACAATCAATGAACTATGTGTTGTTTAAAGGGATGCAAATCTAATATGCTATTTTGCACAGTTTCTATGTTTTTTATTAAATGAATTGGGTTGAGCCACTTCTATCATGCTGAAACAAATTAAGGTTTAGTTTTGCAAAAAATCAATTAGATCAATCTTGGAAAACAATAGAATTCCTTAAAAAGAATTTCAGAAGTGTTTTCTTGAATTAGGGGTCTTTCTGAACTGATAGTTCATATATCAATTAATAGCTGATTAAAAATGAACTCTAGACTTCCTGTTTTCGGCTCTACACTAATTCCTGCTAGAATAAACAGTAATTTGAAGAAAATTGGTTTTGTATAAATAATCAAACATTGCAAGTTCTAAAATTTAATATTGAAAATAATTCAAATTTCAAATCTAATTTTTACAAAAGTTTTGCATGCAAAAATTGAATATGACAATTTAACTCTAACGAAAAATGTTTGCTTTGCACTTTCGCCTCAACAATTAAATGAATTACATGTTAACAGAAGTTAATAAAAACCTTAACTCTGACGGATAAAAGCATTGGGCATAAACGACAAAGCTCAATATAAGAAATGCATTTTTGAAAACAATCATCCATTAGACGTAGTAAACAATCTATATATGACAATTTCATTTAGACAGCCTAACAGGGAACATAATGATAAATTTAATTATCACATAATTCAATATTACTAAAATAATATTATCCTTTCCAACATCATTACGACCCAAATCTACAAGCATAATCTGTTCGGCACATTGCTTCTCATCACTTAGTAGTAACTGTTCAAGTATCTTATCTTCTTCCTCTTTCTTTCCCCTTCTGATCATCACAATCTTCCTTTGTTCACAAAGAAAAGTTGAGTTCAAGAGATCACATTTGATTTCTGTGTAAGTGATATAATAAATATTCCAAAGAGATAGAGAAGGTAACTGCAATCAAATTCTCTCGCCACATCTACCTCCCTCTATCCATACACACATGCATAGATGTGTAAAGATATAAAGATATATCCCCAATGAGAAGAGAAATTATTCTGTGTGGAATCCGGTTATAGAGTTGTGTTCGGATGCCAGTAAAATTATTACGCGTGGCGTGCTTACGTGGAAAGTTAGGATATTCATTTGACTTCTTACCCGACCCGTTTGTCTTTTCAGACTTATTGCAGACGAAGAGAAATCTGCAACAAATAAGCAGTAATTAAGTAGAAAATGCGCAGCATATACGCAACAAATACTCAATAAATACACAATAAAATTCTAAATCAATACACATTTTATGCAACGAATACGAAATAAATACTCAATCAATACGCAAGTCAAATAAATATCGCGGACTTTTAACTTTCCACGTAAGCATCCGAACACAGCTGTATAATCGGATTCCGCACAGAATAATTTCTCCAGACTTTAATACATCTGTTTCCAAAATATTATGCTTGTCGAACATACTCATTACCTTCAACTTGATTCCATTAATTTCATATTCTGTAATGTCACTGTCATCAAAATTAGTATCATCCTCAGCATTTGCTCTCAGACTATATTCACAATTTGGTTACTTGTGTTGTTGAATCTATTGTCGAGTTATTGGCATTAAATCATAACTTTGTTATTTATTCTTTTTTTAATTTGATATCCTCATATATTTTTTTAGTTTGTCTACAAAGAAATTTGAAATTTTTTATCTATATGATGATTTCATAATATTCAAGATTAAGTTGAGAATTTTTATAGATTTTAATGATTTTAAAATTTAGCATTGTTATTTGTTTGATATAATTGATAAAAATTTTTAATGTTTTCTAATAAAATTATAATGGGCAATGGGTGTCAATTAATAATATAGAATGACAATATGGGAGAATTAGTTGGGATGATATATTTTTTTGCACCATGTTATCTATTCTTACATCATGTTTTTATTACACCTTCATTTATTAGTGGTTTGTCATCAAATTGAGCGGGTTATTTTCTTTATTTGTTGGAATCATGCCTCTCTCTCTCTCTCTCTCTCTCTCTCTCTATATATATACACATATAGGTAGTTGTATAAGGTTTAATAAGAGTTGTTGACGGGTGTCAATTTCGGGTCACGGGTTGGGTTCGGGTCGAACCCGAAACTGACCTGGCACTATTCGGGTCAACCCGAACCCGACCCGTTTTTAAAAACGGGTCAGTTTTCCCGACCCGAACCCGACCCGCTTCGGGTCCGGATCAGCCCGACCCGACCCGAATGACCCGTTTCCAAAAAAAAAAATGACTTTTTTCGGGTAAAAAACGGGTCAATCTCCTCTTTTCGGGTCAAAAAACGGGTCAAAATCGGGTTTTCGGGTCAAAATCGGGTTTTCGGGTCAAAATCGGGTCAAAGGGTTAACCCGAACCCGACCCGTTTTGGGTTGACCCTAACCCGAAATTTTCGGGTCGGGTTCGGATCGGATTTTGGGGTTGTGTCAAATATTGACACCCCTAGCTGTTGTTGTCCAAAAAAAATGATGTCTGATTAAAAATAACTACATTACAAATCTTTAATAGCATCCAAAAAAACTTTGTGCATGGATATACTTCTTTCGACCTATGTTGTCTTATGTCTCAGTTGCAAGAATTAAAACTTTGTTAATATGAAACTAATTTATAATTGTTATATTTTAGAATAATCAAGAAACAACTATGATTCAACATTTGCCTTTTCTTACCAACAAAAGCTTTACATTTATGATCTTCATGTCATTTGACTATATCCTTGCAATGGATATTTTATATCAGAGATGTTTGAAATTATAGGACATGCACTTTTTGTAATTAACTCAATGAATCACACTCCCAAGTGTTTTTTGTGTCCTTTTACTATGAAATTGGTTGGAGCTTGTCATATATATGTTGACTTTTTTTACATTGGCTATAATTTATTAGGTAAAATTTCTCTAATTTTCATAGTAATTTTTTTGTGTGGTGTGATTAATTTTTTTATTTTTACAATTTTGAGATTTTTCACGTTAAATTTTGGTGTACTTTTTCGCTGTTTTCTTATTTGTATTTCATTATATGATTTTATATCCCAGCACTTTGCAGAGGTGGATGCTCCATTCTTGTAATTACAAAATATAATATCTCTTTTCTTTTTATCTCAAAAGTAGAAGATGGATTTTCAAAAATGTATTATCTATTGTTGTATCATTTTCATATTTATCATAATGGATGTTTTCTTCCTTATATCTGGTAATTTTATTTTGTTTTGTTTCTCTAAGAGCCTATTCTTTATGGCTAATATATATATCTGATATGTCATAGAAAAATTATCTTAATCTGACAAGAATCTTGAGGCAAAAATTAAGTTGTAAACTTCAAAAATTAAATATCAGATCATATGAACTCCAATTTCAGCAACCTTACAGACGAACTGAACGTTTCGGAAATACAAATCCAACGACACCAAATTTAACTCAATTTGAGCCCAAATGGGTCCAAATCGAAGACCCAAAGCACTATTAGAAGGTTCAAACCACTATTTGGATTACCAAACGGTTTTCAAACATGACATGCTTATAGTCAAATGGAGCAACTTGACGAGATGAATCCAACGAGCCCAAGATCACTGAATTATGATATCATTAAGACCTTCAAATGTCTGAGAAACAGTCCACGATCAAGGGATTCAATATCGATCGTCCATCCAAACTACCCCACATTTGCCCTTGATCCTCCTGGCCTCCTTTTTATGAGTCATGCCATCCTCAAAAAGCTATAAATAGCCCCTCATTTCTCTTAAGACGGGACCCAAGCAAGAAGAAGAAGAAGATAAGAGGAGGGAATAAGCTCCTCCTCGACCACCGTCGGAGTTTTGCCCAACTTCCATGTGACGCTGAAATTCTGCTCGACTTCCAAGTGACGCCAGAGTTCCGCCCGACTTCCAAGTAACGCCGGAGTTACGCCCAACTTCCAAGTAACACAGGAGTTCCGCCCGACTACCAAGTGACATTAGAGTTCTGCCAGACTTTCAAGTGAGGCCGAAGTTCCACTCAACTTTCAAGTGACGCCGGCGTTTCGCCCGACTTCCAAGGGACACCGAAACTCCGCTCGATCTCTAAGTGACACCAAAATTTTGCCTGATCTCCAAGTGACGCCAGAATTTTGTCAGATCTCCAAGTGACTCTAGAGTTTTTCCTGAATACCATCTAACTTCGGAGTTCTCCTTGGCTACAAACTGACGTCGGACTTCTACCGGATGCCGGATCTTCGCCCGTCGCCAGATTTCAACCTGACGTCGGACTTCTGCCTGTCATCAGACTTTCGCCGGATATCTATCCGATGTTGAATTTTTGTCCATTGCTGGACTTATACCTGACGCCTTTCTTCTGACCTCCGTCGTCAGACAATAGTCTTTATGACCTCTGTCGCCCGTCGACTATGTTTCTTCCGACTTACGTCGCCCACCGACTACGGTCCTTTCAACTTCCGTCGCCAGATAATGGTCTTTATGACCTCCGTCACCCGCCAACTACGGTCCTTCTAATTGTGGGCTCCAAAAATTCGGTCCCAGCCTCCCCTGCATAGGAGAGTTTTAACGAAGTTCAGGGTCAAATTTTCAGAAGGCATATTAACTTTAGGATAAAGCACTATGCAGAGATTTCACCCTCATTTTGTGAAGACTTTATAATTTTGCTCTAGGTTTCCCATAGGCGCAAGCACCTATGGTTAATTACCCCTCTCGATGATGAGAGAGCACTTTCTATTAAGTCTAGTCATTAAATATGTATGAAATACCTAGCATATAGTAGCAACATGTGAATTTTTTTATTTTATTTAATTTATAAATTATTATTTTTATACTTAAAGTGGATGGTGGGGGAAATGATGATGAGCCCGATCAAGATCCCATGGTTCCATCGTCCCGGGCCATCGTGGTCCCTAGTCTACTTAGTCATAGGAGGTAGTCAACCCAACCTAACAGAAGGATCCTTGTCGGCAGCCATGGGTTGCTTTGTCTAAGGGTACATTGTAGACTTGGGGTGGATGCTTATTTAAGGAGACAAATTTAAGTCAATCTTAGTTAATAGAAAGCTTTGTGTCTTATTGAGTGTACCCAATGATTCATTACTCAATGGACTTTTAACCATTGAAGAACATACGGGCTTTGATCGTAACCGTGATATAGTGGTGCTATTTTGCAGCAAAACCACCCAGTCAGAGTGCACATGTCACTTTCCCGCTGACAAGAAATCATTTGAGAATGAATAGTAGATATACATTCAATAAGATATTTTGCTTTTCGTAAGCTGAAGTTATTCTGAAATTTATCATCCTTAACAAACGTTTGTGGATGATAGATGGATATTTGCTTTAAGTTTTAAATAATAAATTTCATTTAAATCTTATAAAACTTATTGAGATTTTTTTCCAAATATAATTTAATTTTGAAATTTGGGGGTACTTTAAATGTTTAAGATCCTTTCCGGTTGAAATTAGCTTTCAACGAGGCCATCATCGGGGAGACTTTGGGGTCATTTGAAAATGTTCGCATTTCGTAAAAATTTGAGGGCATTTTGAATATTTAATACCCTATGGTTTATAAAAATGTTTAACACGGCTATCATTGGGGATTTATTAAAGCTATTTGGAAATAGTTGCATTTCATGAGTATTTGGAGGCATTTGAAGGTGTAGAGTCCCCTCTGGTTGATATAGACATTCAACACGGCCATCATCGGGGATTTATTATAGCCATTTGGAAATATTTGCATTTATAAGAATTTAGAAATATTTGAAGGTCTAGAATCCTCTCCGGTTGATATAAACATTCAACACAACCATCATCGGTGATTAAATAACATGTATATTAGGCTTTTAAACTTTAATATGCATGCTTCTAAATGTGGTGAATTGCTTCTCAAGACGGTAGCACTCTTCTTGGGGCAGTCGCTTGCTTCCCAAGGCTGTGACACACATCTTAGAGGTGTCGACACCCTGCTCGATGCATCATATTGAAATTTAGAAAATTATTTTTGAATGCAGGAAGAGGCATTAAGCGCCTTCTGTCCGCTTGTAAAAGTGGTGTGGATCCGGCGGCGTTTATTTCAAAGATTTTTCAATAATGTGCTTATCGAAGCAGCAAAATGCCTCATTTATGTTTAATAATTGAATTTTTTAGAAGCTACATATTTCTTTAGGCACGCGTATCCTTTTATGCTGATTATACACTTTTTGGGGCTTTAACGTGCTTATCAAAGTGATTGCTCGCTTATCGAGATGACTATGAGATTATCGAGGTGATTGCAATCTATGTGATTAAAACTTATCGATGAATGATATACATCTCATAGTAATATATTTATTGCAATCATGACACACATGTTGAAACAATAATATGCATTTTGAGGTCGATACACACTTATCAAGGTAGCATCAATCTTTGAAATAATATGTTTGTCAAAGTAATGCCTCATTTTCAATATGCTTAGAGGTTTTCAAATAGTGACATGTTGTTTCGGAGTGATAGCGCACTATGTTAAGAAATGTACATTTTGAATTTAAAGCCATGCTTAGCAACATTTTACTAATTATGAGACTAAGCCATAAATTTCAAATTAATTTTATCATTGCCATCTATTGATTTCATTATTATCATAGCTACCATGGCTATTTATGGAAGAAAGATGAAGCAAAGTAAAAAATCCATCTTCTTTCTTTATCACTCAAAATCCCATCAGCTTCATTTGGAGCATGCCAAAATGTCTCCAATTTAAAGCATATAACATAGGCTTTATTTTGAATTTTATATTAATAATTTAATGAAAAGATGCTCAAACCATGGCATATGACTCCTCATTGTAAGCCAAATATTTTTTTCAAACTCTTGAAATTTTTAAATGAAGGTGATTAAATGCCCTCAACTTAGAAGAACACTAACTTCGCAAGAGAGATATGATACTCAAATCCAAAATCCTCCCTAATGTTGAGTACAAATAAAGCAAGTGTCTTAAAAGCCAAGTGCTTCAAAGCATCATAAATGATTTGTGTAATTTGGATCCAATCAAACTTCTCCTTTTAATAAATGGCTCTTTATTTTTTGATTGATAAGAATTAAAATCTGTTAAATACACCAACAATAAAAAAAAATGTTTATGTTTTAAGATCAAAGTTGCTAGAAACATAAATCCAAATGTTATGATCAAATACTTTTGTCACTTCATCTTTATAGAAACATTTCCAAAGAGTTTCCCCCATACCACCATGAGCCAAAATACATAGCATAGAAATATTGCCATACAAAATAATTTGATATTCAATTGATTGATTTTTTTTTTTATATTAATAATTCAATTTCTGCTCAAGTATTATTCATAAATTATTTAATTTAAGTCTAAGAAATCTCTCAAAATATTTTATTTGAGCTCAAGAATTATCAAATTATTTTATTTAAGCTTTTGTCATCAAAATTTTGGCAGCATCCCGGCGTCTCCCCTGCGTAGGGGAAAATTTCAGGAGTCTGGGCCTTCCCTTCGACGCTACATGAGCGCTTCGAGTAGGTGTTGGATGACACCGCGGCCATATTTCTTCAATCCTCGTCACGCTCCATGAGCACTTCGAGATTTACCCGCCTCGTCGCGAGCGTCGCACTTGTTTCCCTCACTACTACGAACAATTATTAGGTTAGGTGACCTGACGTAGCGCTACGTTCGGACGCCAATAACATGTCTCCACGTGCTCTTAGTCTATACCGCACCCGACGACATGACCCGGACCGGAACAGGGGATTGCTATGTTCGTGTACTGCTAGGCATTGCTCGGTATTGCTCGGTATTACTAGGTATTGCTCGGTATTGCTAGGTATTGCTTGGCAATAACGAGAAATACCGCTCTGTGAAGACCAATACCGAGCAATACCTAGTAAAACTAGGTATTAGTCTTCACATAATGGTATTTCTCGTTATTGCTGAGCAAAATCGACCAATACCTAGCAATACCGAGCAATACCTAGCAATACCGGGTCGTCATGGATTTAAAATACGCATGTGCAGCATACCCACTATTCTCTGGGTCGGGTCCGTGATATTGTGCTTCTACGTGGCGCTATATCAGTGGTGACTGAACGTAGGTAGTGCTACGTCAGGTCACCAGACCAAATAAAAGTTCCACTACTACACTACGTGAGCGCATAGGGGGTTCTCCATCTCGTTGCAAGCGTCAACAACGGAATTTGAGATTTTAGAGTTTGGCGAATGATATACCTTGACGAGCGAGCGAGGTGACGGTGACAATAGAGATTCGCGGCGAGAGGTTGAAGTTTTTTTTTTTTTTTTTTTAATTTTTTTTTTTTTTTTTTTTTAATTTCTTTTCTGATTTTGTTTTAAATTTATCTCGCCTTATAAGCCGAAAAAATTTTCAGTTATAGTGCATCACAATTTACGTGTCGTCATCGCCTCCTAATTTATGCTAAATTTTATATTTCGGCTCATTTAAAGATTTAGAGTACTAATAAAGATAAAATACTTCTCAGGTGGCCTATAAGCAGTGATGCACGGCATCATTCGCCCCCACCGTGAAAAGAATCGGAATACAACGATTTAATAGTAAGTGGACAGTCATCTGGGGGAATGTAAGCAAAAAGGTCAGCAACATTGAATGTATGGGATGTAGTGAATTCGGCCGGAAGATCGACGACGTAAGTATTGTCATTGATCTTTTTAGTTATAGGAAATGGCCTCCATTTTCTCCTACTTAGTTTTGAATGTGGACCTAGCGGCAGTCATTCCTCGATACGAACATAAACCAAATCTCCAGGATTGAAGATTTGTTCTCTTCGATGCAAATCCGCAGCTGATTTATAATTCTGAAATGAATCCTGGAGCTTGAGGCGGACCTCCGATAACAGTTTGACAAATTGATCACAGTTCCGTGAACGTACAAGAGGCTTTGCTTTGGCTTTTGGAAAGAACTGCAACGTCAAGAATAATATTAGGCATTTTGGTATAAACAATATTAAACGAACACATACAGTGGACCGATTAGTCATAGAGTTGTACGCAAATTCAGCTTGACCGAGTATGTCATCCCATAGTTTTGGGTGTTCTTGGACATGGCAGCGAAGGAGATTGCCGAGTGTTCTGTTAACCACTTTGGTCTGTCCATCCGTTTGAGGATGATAAGCCTAGCTCAATTGAATATGTGTATTCATGCGTTTCCACAGCTCCCGCCAAAAATGACTTATGAACTTTACATTTCAGTCGGAAGTGAGGCTTCGGGGAATACCATGAAGACGTACCACTTCTTTAAAAAAAAACGCTTGGCTATATTAAGGGCGTTAAATGTTTTTTTACACGCAATGAAATGCACCATTTTTTGAGAACCAATCCATCACAACCATGATAGAATCGTTACCTCGCTTTGTCCGTGGAAGGCCCAACATGAAATCCAAACTTAAGTCTTCCCATACAGAGCCTGGAATGAGCAACGGCTGATACAATCCAGTATTCTGTCCTCCGCCCTTGTAACTTTGGCACACCGAGCACCTTTGCACGTATTTGGTCACATCTCTACGTGAGGCAAAAAAAAAAAAAAAACGTGTCTGTAATTTTGCAATGGTGTTATCGCACCGCATATGTGCTACCAATCATCCCACATGAGCTTCATGGATTATAAGTTGCCTCCACGATGATTTCGGTATACACAGCAGCCCATTTTTTAAAAGAAATCCTTGTCGCATAGAATACTCTGCTACTGGCTCATGGTTTTTGCATTTTGACCAAACATCATGGAAATAGCTATCATCAGGATATAACTCCTGGATACACTCTAACCCCGAAAATTCGTTTGCAATTGGGTTAAAAGAATAACCCGTCGGCTCAATGCATCAGCTACCCAATTTTGGGTTCCACTCTTGTCTTTTAACACAAAGGTGAATTTTTGTAAAAATATGATCCAGCGAGCGTGCATCTGGTTAATGTTCTTTTGAGTATTAATATATTGGAGGGCCTTATGATCGCTACAAAGAACGAAATCTTAATGTAGCAAGTAGTGTTCTCACTGTTTCAATGCTCGGATAATAGCATATAGCTCCTGTTCGTAAACAGTCCATTTATGTCTGGAAGGGCTTAATTTCTCGCTGAAGAATTCTACCAGCTTGTTATCTTGGGACAACACGACACCAAATCCCAACATAGAAGCGTCCGTATCCACTATGAATGGCTTATCAAAATCAGGCAATGCAAGGACGGGTGCAGTAGATAAGGCATCTTTGATCAATTCAAAACTCCTCTGCTGCTCCTCTGACCACGAAAAGTGTGGCTGTTTTAGGATATCAGTGATTGGGGCCATAACCACACTAAATCCCTTGATAAAACGCCAATAAAAATTTGCCGACCCATGAAAACTACGAACATTAAAAAAAAACTACGAAGCGTCGGCCAATCTTTGATGGCAACAATTTTCCCTGGATCAATCTTTACTCCTTCAGCCGAAATTAAGAAGCCAAGAAAAGCTACCTGTGGAGTTGCAAATTCACACTTTAGGATGTTCAGATATAGTTTGTTGTGCCGCAATGCCTCAAAAATCGATGACAAGTGCTGTATGTGATCTTCCAACGTTGTGTTGAAGACTAATATGTCGTCGAAGTATACAACGCAGCACTTATTTAGGAACAACTTTAAGACTTCATTCATTAGCCTCATAAAAGTCGCTGGTGCATTGCACAAACCAAATGGTATGATCTTCCACTCGTATAAGCCTTGGCTAGTTTTAAATGTTGTCTTCCACTCGTCGCCAGGTCGAATTCGGATTTGATGATAGCCACTCCTCAAATCCAATTTGGAGAAGATTTGAGCTCCCACCAATTTGTCTAACATATCTTCCATCCGCGGCATCGGAAAATGAAACTTAACCGTAATCTTGTTTATGGAGCGACTGTCTATACACATCCTCCAGCTACCATCTTTCTTTGGCACCAACAGGGCGGGCACTGCACAAGGGCTGAGGCTCGGTTTTATTAACTGCTTATCTAGGAATTCATTAACAATTTGCTGTAGGATCTTGTGCTCGTTCGGGCTCATTCAGTAGTGCCGTAAGTTTGGCAATGTCGCTCCAGGAGTTAATTCAATCTCGTGTTGAATTGTTCTAACTGGCGGTAGCTCGGCCAGCAACTCAGGCGGTGCAATGTCTTCAAATTGTTGTAACAGTTGGCTGATACAACTTGGCAAGGCATGTGACCCCGTGGTGGCGTTCTGCTCCGTGACTACCAATGTCATGATGCAATCCGTGTCCTTCCAGGCATTAAGCAAAGCCTTTCGGGTAACAGAAAACAAGGCTGTTTTACCATTTGATGAGTTATTTTCCTGGTCTGGGGAACGAGGCAACAATCTCAACTTCTTACCCTTCCAATCAAAGGCGTAAGTGTTTGCTCGACAATCATAGATTGCCTCAACATCAAATTGCCAAGGTCTCCCAAGTATCAAATGGAAAACATCCATGTCTACAACGTCACATAGAATTTCACTTACATAGTAACGGCCAATGGATATTGATACTTTGCACATATCCGTCACCGCGATCTCCATTCCCTTCCTCACTCAGCTTATCTTATATGGATTAGGATTTTTGGTGGTTTTAAGTTGTAAGGCTTGAACCACAGCGCGAGAAATAACGTTCTATGTACAGCCACTGTCAATGAGTAAATCACAGACTTGCCTGCATTTGGTTTTAAACAAGGCATTACGTTGTGTTTTGACGGGTTTTCGTGGAGCTAGAAGCAATTTTTGTAACACACAAATTAGAGGATCGCCTTCGTCTCCCGCCATATCTTCTGCGTCTTCATCAACTTCCACATTACTGCCGCCAGGTTCTTCCTCTTCTTCGCCATCCAATAACTGTATATGTGCCCGAGTCGGACACTCATTGGACTTGTGCCCCACTTGAAAACATCTAAAGCATTTAATACCCGAAGGTTTGGCATAAAGATTTTCCCGTAAAGTGGCTTTTCCTTTTTGAGATTCCTTGGGATCAAAATTTTCTTCCCAATAGCAGTAGTTGAATTGGTGGCCGTTGGAGTAAACATTGGTCTGTTAGTAGCTGTGGTGTTATGGGAAACCTGCTTGCCGAAGTCAGCTGAATGGTGAGAATCAAAGGTTCTCCTATTCGGCCTGTTATGGGCTTGCCGTTGTAGCTGAGTCTCCACCTTAAGATCATAATTGACGACTTGTGACAACGACCAAACCAAATTTAATTCAAGTCAGTCCTGAATTGCTTCCTTTAATCCTCCAATATGCCTTCGACCAATTGATTATCATATTCATTGAGGTTATTTCGCGCCCTCAATCAATAGAACTCCTCCGTGTAATCATTTACCGATCTCGAGCCCTGCGAAGTGTTGGTACTGCATATATAGCATTTGTTCAAAATCTATTGGAAGAAAATGGCCTCTTAGTAATTGCTTCATTCGGTGCCATCTCCGCACAGTGCCCTTTCCTTCCCGCCTCCTAGATTGAATAATTTGTTGCCACCGCGCGCTAGCGCTGCCTTTCAGCCTGCACGCCGCATACTTCACTTGCTTCTCTGGTTCAATCTCCATATATTCGAAGAAGGTTTCAACAGCCCTCTCCCAATCTAGGAAGTCTTCCATATGTAACTTGCCATCAAAAAAAGGTATGTCCAATTTTACACAGAATTCACCTGGGTATCGGTCCCTGGCATTCAAGCGGCGTCTTCGGATCCACACCGGTTCCTCTTCCGAATCTGTCAGCTCCCCCATTTTGAACTGTTGCAATTCTGCTTCCGAGTCTAAATCTAGTTGCCCTTGAATTTCTTGTTGTCGTTCTCTGTCCGTCACGAGTTCCCGTCTCACTACCGGTATGGTCGCCGGAGCTACCGTTCGAGCATTTAGATTCCGATCAAGACGAGCTTTAATCAACCTCAATTCTCGGCGCATTTCTCCAAATAAATGATCCAGACTGGCGGCGATCTCCTTGGTTCTTCTCGCCAACTGACGGTGCTCTGTCCATAGAGCTTCAAGGTCGTGATCCTCTCCGGAAGCCACCCGGTTGCTTGCATCTCCCATCCCGAGCTCTGATACCACTTATGATGAAGATCAAAACCTGCAAGGAAGAAATACAAAGCAAATAAGAGATAGAACAGTAACTATGTTCTGTTTGATATATGCAAAAAATGATCACTCTTCTACAGTTTCGGTGATATACCTATTCCCCTCTTCTGGTACTCTAAACGGGGACTGAAAGCTTAAAGGTGAAAATAGTACTACCTAACTAAATAAAGCAACTAAGATAGTGGGCACATGCTTGATAACTGTTAATGAGAAGGGAACCTAGACAAAGGCAAAAGATGCATCCTCTGCCAAGAATTCGAATGTGACGAGAGCATCGCCATCATCAAAGATAGAGCAAGCAAGCTTCTTCACTTGGTACTCTGCGGCGAGGATGGAAAGTATTGTGTTGGCGGTGACGAGGGGCGGCTCCTTCTCAGGGTCAGCGGTGGAGACAAATATGTCTACGCTGGGGAGGTCAGACTTTTCAGTGGGATTTGTAGAAGTGAGTATCTCGAACTTATCCTTGATGACAGATAGGTCGGTGGCACGGTTCACTGGGGCGAGAAGCCATGAGAATGCGAACTAGAGCTCGCAAAATATAGACATACCCTATAGCCAGATAGCATCACAATTCTTGTGCTTGATTCTCCATGCCAGGAATAGAATCAATACCTCTATGCGAATGAAAATTAGTAGCCTGCATTTGTAAGCACACACATTAGAACAATATATTCTGAAATTACTTGCTTGCAACAGTTAGCATATCGTAGAAGAGAAAGGAGTTTAAAAAAAAAGTTTGAACTATCCTAAACGAAGCCTATAAATATATTTTTTTTGCAAAAAAATCAGATAGCTGCTTTCTCACAACTAAATGCTAATTTGGAACATTTTTCTTACTGCTTTACAAATAATGTTTTAGTGTAAAAACTTTTAATTCAAAAAACTTTTGTACTGAAAAAACTATTTTAAAAATTATTAAAAAAATTTATCCCGAACAAAATCTAAAGCTTCATTTGAAACTGCTTTCTTACTTTTTTTCTAAAGTAGCTTTCTAGTACCCAATATTGAATAAAAATTTTTCTTGCACTAAAAATCTGCTTTACAAAACAAGAAAAAGTTATCTCAAACGAAGCTTCAGATAGTAAATCTGGTTGTAAAACATACTTATATGCAAATATTTTTTTTTTTAATAAACAAGAACACAAAAAAAAAATTCAAACAAAAACTATGTTTACAATTTGATAAACTAAGAGTTGAAAAAACTACTCCATACAAGCCTAATTCTACAATAATAACAGTACCATCATCAAGCCTTTATCCCAATATGTGGGATCAGCTACATTAATTCCTTTTCACCATTGTGTTCTATTAAGAATCAAATTCTCATTTAAATATAATAAAGAAAGAACACCCCTAATTCTACCTCCCCACCAAAAAAAAAAAGTTTATTCAAAACAAATGAATATAATGCCAATAAAATTTATAAATAAGCTAATATTATAGAACATTAAATAAAAATAGACCAAAAAGGTTAATAATTTTAAATCCCTAATAAATTAATCTTTATATTATAATATTAAAAATAGAACACATACAATTTCTATCTCCACTAAGAATTTAACTCCACTATTAGCTCATTATAGTCAGCTTTTTAATGTGTTATATTAGTTAGCTATTAAAAATTAGGTGATATAGTGTGTATATTTTGTAAGCCATACAAACAAAAAAAAACCCTCAAATTAAATGAAAGATTTCATTTAAGATGCATTTTTGTTGTTTTATAAAATTATTTTTTAGTACAAAAACTTCTTGAAAATAGAGAAAAAATAGTGACCTAAAATTGTCTCGAAAAAAGTCTAAATCTCCTTTTGTGTTTGAAAGAAAGATGAATTTAGGATCATTAAAAAAAAATTTAGAGTCATGATTTAATAAAAAATCAGTAGATTTACTTTTAGATGAATGTAATATGAATTTTATACATATTAAATTACTTTCAAAATAAATCAAATGAATTTGAATTTTTTTTAGAAGCCAATTTGATTCAGAATATCCTTAAAAGATGTATTGTTATTTCAAAACTCATTGCATGAAATTAGAAATAATGTTTAAAAAATGATGAAATTTGTTAAATTAATTTGGATTTAGTTACTCATGAAAATTATTTTCAAAATTTTCTCAAAAATAAATTTATTTGAGAATTTAGATATATACCACATAATTTTTATTTATGGATATATCTAATACTTAAATTTATATTTACTTTTATAATGTTGTGGTGTCTAAATTATATCAAAATAGATGAATGGAAAAATGATGTTTAATTTATAAATCAATATTAATGATATATTTTATTTTATTTTCATATTATGATGTTACACAAGTCAATAAAAAAATGATTTATGATATATAAATACTTATGACATGCATATAAATTCTGATTCATTTTTATTTTGAAAATGTAAAAATGAATAAAAATAAACATCATAATTTTTTAAAAATAAATTTTCTATTTTCAATCAAACAAAACAACCCATACAACAATAAAGTGAAAATGACCCTTTTTCAAATTCCCTCTCCAATAGGAGAGATTATTATGTGCAGACACCGGACGGGAGAACTGTACAGTATTTTGAGGTGACGTGACGCATTTTTATTGGTCTCTAGACGACACACAGACTCGCACAAAATAAAAATTTCTCCAATAGGAGAGATTATTAAGCTTCTTCCTATCTTATCCATCGGCTTGAGCATATCCAGCATTTTTTTTTCTAATATCCTTAATTAGGATTAAGCATATCCAGCATTACTAGCCTATAACCAAGATCTTTATCTACTGAGGGCATCTCCGACAGAAAATCTCATTTTTCACTCCAAAATGTCGTAAAACTAAAAATTGCCGTGATTCATCTCCAATCGAACTCCATTTTGCCCGTAACGGTCGTTCACTTCTTTCGCTCGTTTCTTCAGCAAGTTCAATAGATACCAAAAAATGACGAAGATGAACAGTATAACACCAATATTGACGTTGCACTGTTCATCTGTGATGAAATGACGTAAGAATTGCTGCTCGGTTGGAGCGATGGAAGAACAGCAAACCCGTTTCATTGGAGATGCTCTGAATGCACGCAAGAGCTTTCGTCAATTTATTTTTCAGTTGATATCATTTTATCTTATGATTATGAGATAAATAAAGAATCTAAAACCAATGACCAATCTGCTGGTCGATTATAAAATCTAATGTAATAAGATGGCTAAAAATCATCCTTAATTGAAGCAAAGTGGTTAAAAATAGCAATGACAATTAAAACCTATAGAACAGAGCAAGAACAGAGTAATCTCACCTGTAAGGATTAAGGATGTCCTCCAGAATCTTAACTTTCTAGTCAGCGGCTGCCACGGTTTGCTCACAAAATCTTTAGCAAGCCTGTCAGCACCACCACTGCCGTGGCCGAATGTCACCTTTGGCGGCCCCGCCGCCGTTGGTGCTGTTGGAGGCTTCCCCCGGGTTTGTTCCGGATACATCATCGTTTCCGATGATAATCAAAACCCAACTTCAGATTACAAATTTGAGCAATTTACTGCGGTCAAACAGATATTTTTAAATATTTGTCACAATTGAAAAAAAGGGAAATTTTTCCAAGAATGCATTCTTACCGGCGAGCCTCACCTCCCATACGCATCACCTGCGTCCGACGAAACCACGTTCGTTTGCACTTCCTAGCAGGCCTTGATCACTCTAACGTGAAACTTACCTTATCTGTTCCGTCTTATTTGCCTAAGTTTACTGTTTCTTGATTTGAAACTGTAAAGAGAGCTGAATACTTAATTATTATTATTAATAAGGTACTTTAATAATAATAATTATAGTTCATTATTTTTATTATTAAAATAATAGTAAAGATTATAAGTGATAATAATTAGTTATTAATTATTAAAAGAAAGGCCAAGCATCACAATCAAACAAATTGAAGGTTGAAGGAAGCCCCGGGTTGATTCGGTCATCAGAAGTGTTGCGTCCAGGAGTATTCGCAGCGGTAGAGAAATATCATATTTAACATCTTAGCATTGCACGAAAATCCGGCACGCAATCAAATAAGTGAGTATGTAGCATTCATAGAAGACCCCAAGATTTTTACGTGAAAAACCCCTGAAAAGGGGAAAAA
This sequence comes from Dendrobium catenatum, assembly GCF_001605985.2. NCBI lineage: Eukaryota > Viridiplantae > Streptophyta > Magnoliopsida > Asparagales > Orchidaceae > Dendrobium > Dendrobium catenatum. Next base: position 50,030 of record NW_021318565.1, on the reverse strand, counting down.
ATCACAGGGCCTAGCTCAGTTTAAATGAATCCACTAGTATTGCAGTCGATTACAAATGAGGCCCTTCCTTGGGAGAAGACCTTAGCTTGATGTACATTTTATAGAGTACATTACACGATGTGAATACAAAGAATCACTATTGACATGTTCGCTTGGTCGGAAAAATCATAGTCTGGTGACGGAGGTCAGAAAGGACTGTAGTCGGTGGGCGACGTAAGTCAGAAGGATCGTAGTTGACGGAGGTTGGAAGGACTGTGTCTGACGATGAAGGTTAGAAGGACGACGTTAGGTAGAAGTCCAACAATGGAAAGAAATCCATCTTCGGATATACGTCCAGCGAAAGTCCGATAACAGGTAGAAGTCCGATGTCGGGTAGAAACTTGGCAAAGAGTGAAGGTCCGGTGTCGGGTAGAAGTCCGACGTCTGTTGGTGGACAAAGAGAACTCCAGCATCACTTGGGCGGAGTGTCGGCATCAGGACGGAACTCTGTTTTTAATAAGAAGAATTTTAGCATCCCGTGGAAGTTGGGCAGAATTCTGGCGTTCTCTCGAATATCCGGCAGAATCCCGGCGTGTTCGAGCGGCGGGATTAACTCCGGCGGTGGTCGTGGATGAGCTGATTCTCCTTCCCCTTCTCTTCTTCTTCCCTTCTTCTTCCTACTTCCGTCCCCTCTCATGAGAAATGAGGGGTCTATTTATAGATTTTCTGGAGTGGCATAGCCTGTAAATAGGTGTGAGATCAGGGGCAAATAGGGAGTGATCGAATGGACGGTTGATATTGAATCCCTTGATCGTGCACTGTTCGTCAGACATTTGAAGATCTTAATGATGTTAGAATTCAGCAATCTTAGGCTCGTTAGATTTGTCTCGTCGAGCCATTCGATACGACTATAAGCTCGTTAAAATTAGAGACCGTTTGGTAACTCAAATTGTGGTATGAACTTTCCAATAGCACTTCGGGTCCTTAATTTGGACTCATTTGGGATCGGATTGAGTCAAATTTGGTGTCGTTGGGTTCGTATTTATGAGACAGTCCGTTTGACTACAAGTTTGCTGAAATCGAAGTTCAGATTATCCCAGATTTAATTTTTGAAGTTTCCAACTTGATTTTGCCTCGAGATTCATGTCTGATAAAGATAATTTTATGATGATGTATTAGTTGCCCCCCTATTTTCGGACGTCGATGCTCCAAGAGTCTGAAAATATATGCATCGATATTACATACTAGTCAAATCGCAAAAAATCGCCTTCCAAAATTCAATAGCTTGCTCAAACTTGATTATAGAGGCCCTGTTGAGCTCTGAAAGTGTCGAAATCGAGTTTAAAACGTCAAAAAATGTGTCCGGGGACCCCAAAAACTTCGAATTTGGATCGTTCGAACCGAAAATCGGGCCCAAACACGCGTAGGCCGCCGAATCGGCCGGCCGCCGCCTGCTGCCGGACGCCGCCGGCGGTACCCACGCGGCGCGCGAACAAGCGCACCTGTTCAAACCGCGGGGGTTAAGGGCCAGCGGTTTCGATTTTTGAATTTTTTTGTGGGGCCTACCGAGTTTTTAAAAACTCTAAAAAATACCGAAAAATCACAAAAATTTTGAAAAATTTCTTAAAATTTTGAAAAATTCAAAATCTTTAGAAACTTCTCTCTTCTCCGAAAAAAAAAACTATAAATAGACCCCCAGGGCCTTCAGAAAATTTGCTCATTCTCTTCTTCTCCCTATGGCTCTCTAACAGTCGAGGCTTTCCATTATATTTGAGTGAGAAATTTTCCCTACTCAATTCAGCGCCCCTCTTCTTGCGCAGAGGTTGGAGATCTCTTCTTTTCTTCTTTCTTTCCCCCTCTAGCTTTCTGACTGTCGAGGCTTTCCGCTGTTTTTGAGTGGGAAACTTTCCCTACTCAATTCAGCGTCCCTCTTCTTGCGCAGAGGTTGGAGATATTTTCTTTTCTTCTTTCTTTCCCCCTCTGGCTTTCTAACAGTTGAGGCTTTCTGCTGTTTTTGAGTGGGAAACTTTTCCTACTCAATTCAATGCACCTCTTCTTACGCTAAGGTTGGAGGTCTCTTCTTTTCTTCTTTTTTCCCCATCTGGCTTTCTAACAGTCGAGACTTTCTGCTGTTTTTGAGTGAGAAACTTTATCTACTCAATTTAGCGCCCCTCTTCTCGCGTAGAGGTTGGAGATCTTCTCCTCCTTTTCTTTCTTTCTCCATCTAGCTCTCTGACAGTTAAGGCTTTTCGCTATTTTTGATTAGGTGATTTTTCCTACTCGACTCAGCGCCCCTCCTCTCGTACAGAAGTTGAAGACTTTCTCTTCCTTTTCTTTCTTTCTCCCTCATTTTAACTTTCTTACAATGGAGGCATTCCCCTGTTTGTTGTAGGCGGCATCCCCTACTAAAATTCAGGGCCCCTCTCCGTGTGTAAAAGTTAGAATTTTTGCAGTCGTTCCTTTTCTTCTTCTCTGATCTTTTCTTACAATAGAGGCATTCCACTGCCGGAGATAGGTGGCATTCCCCTATCAAGCTTCAGTGCCCCTCTTTTGTGTAGAAGGAGAATTTTTTTCTCTTTGTTCTTCTCTTGTGCTTTTCTTCTTGCATTGGAGGCATTCCACTATCGGAGATAAGCGACATTCCCCTATCAAGCTTCAGTGCCCCTCCTTTGTGTAGAAGAAGTTACGATGAGAAGCTATCTTCTTAATAGATAACCCTTGATAGAAGATGATCAATTGTTGCTTGTACACGAGGATGATTTGATGGTAAGTGTCCAGGAGGAGAACCAGAAGTGACAAGTAGACTAGGAGAATTTCGATGCTGTTAGAGAAGAAGTTCATCTTCGATAGATGACCGAATTGATGTTTGTTGGCAGTCAACAATCGAGTGGAGAGCTAAGGGAGGGAGTTCAAAGATATATTTCAAGTAGCAGTCGAGCGACAATCCAATGATGACTAAAGTAATGGACCGCCGACAAATATCAAGCGAATGTCCGATGATGGCAAGTGTACAGTTGTATTCTACTAAGGTAATATGTATCCATGTTGAAAAGCACGGACATCAGATATCCCTTTCTTTGAAGAAGTTGTATGAGATGCTTCAATGTGCAGCAGTGAATAAGTCACTAAATCCACTAAGGATATTCAATTGTTTTGAAGTTATCTGTTATTCAATGATTTTAACTTGTACGAATAATGCCAATGTGTTTTTTTCCTTTCAACTTCTAGTGAGAAGAAATGTACATATGAATATGTATCTATGTAACTCCATTGATGTTGAATAAGGAGTTAAGAACTTGTCCTTCAGAGCAAGCTGAATTGCGATTGCATCTTTAAGACATGCTTTGATATATTGCCCCCCATATTCTTGTGAGGGTATTTTAGACTACTAAAATCTTTGTATGAGTGATGAATTTATCAATCATTTGCTTTCTTAGAGTCTTTATAGAGAGAACATTGTTCACTCAGAATATTACTCGGTGATATTGACCTTTGTAGAAGAGGTCGAGAGAATCCACCAATGACGTGAGACCTATCTGAGGTTGTATGTCAGAGCTCTGCTCGATGATGTTAACCTGTGTGGAAGAGGCCGAGAGAATCCGCCAAGGATGTAAGACCTATCCAAGGTTGTATGTCAGAGCCCTGCTCGATGACATTAACCTGTGTGGAAGAGGTCGAGAGGATCCACCAAGGATGTAAGACCTATCCGAGGTTGTATGTCATATCACTGCTCGATGATGTTAATCTTTATGGAAGAGGTCGAGAGAATCCACCAAGGATGTGAGACCTATCCGACGTTGTATATCGGAGCCTTTGCTCGACGACGTTAACCTGTGTGGAAGAGGTCAAGAGAGTCTACCAAGGATGTGAGACATATCTGAGGTTGTATTTCAGAGCCTTTGCTCGACGACAATAACCTGTGTGGAAGAGGTTGAGAGAATCCACCATGAATGTGAGACCTATCCGAGGTTGTACGTCGGAGACTTTGTTCGACGACGTTAACATGTGTTGAAGAGGTCGACAGAATCCACCAAGGATGTGAGACTTATCTGAGGTTGTATGTCGGAGCCTTTGCTCGACGATGTTAACCTGTGTGGAAGAGATTTTGAGAATCCACCAAGGATGTGAGACTTATCCGAAGTTGTATGTCGGAGCCTTTGCTCGACGACGTTAACCTGTGTGGAAGAGGTCGAGAGAATCTTCCAAGGATGTAAGTGTTGCGGATCTATGGCTTATGATTTTGATGATAATAAATATTCTTTTCCTCTACAACTACCTTATGTACTGACATTTCAGGTTCACACGATCGGACTGCAATTTGGAACTAGCTCAAGATTGGGTAGACTAGGTCTGAGTCAGTTTGTACACTTTTTTCTTTCTTGAGTCTATTGTATTTGTTGTGGCTCCTGATGCTTTGTAATGTATAAGAGTTTCTGACTGTTCCCTAAGAGTTTATGTTTTTGGTAACATCGTCCAGGACGATATTTATATCGGCCTGGACGATCTGTTCAAAAGCAGAAACCCTAATTAGGGCCTCCTCATTAAAACAACTGTTATTATGCAAAACACATCGTCCTGGACGATTTTGTATTGGCCAGGACGATAGGCTCAATTCAAAAAGAATCTGCCGCCAGATCTACTTAAGAAATTCTTATTTTTGGATATCGGCCTGGTGGATCGGCCTGGACTATAAAATATCGGCCTGGACTATAAAATATCGGCCAGGATGATCCAGGACAATTTTTCCAAAATTTCTCTGGCAATTTTGGAAAGCAATTAATGGTGATTTCGTCCGGACCGATCGCAAGATCGTCCGGGATGATTAGACATATCGTCTATCGTCCTGGACGATAATGTCGGCAACTTGCATTAATGAGCTCATTTTTAGCTCTTCTATTTAAGAGATGACAAGGCACTTTGTAAGTGTTTTTGGCAGCCATTGTAGCTTCGTTCTTGTGGGGGAGACTTGAAGAAAGAGCTTGAAAGGGAGTGAGGAACGGGTGAAGTCTGAGAGGGAGAAGATCCTGTGAGGGGGGACTCAAGGGAGTGTGGAGGGGATTCCATATGGTTGCTCTGGTAGGCTTGCATCTTAATACCGTCGGATTCAAGGCTTGTCTCGAGGGAAGTTCACCAAAGAAGAAGTTCACTTTGGTGTCAAGGGACCCGGCGACTCCGCCGCACCGGGGAAGGTGGAAGTGATTTTGTAAGGGCTTCTCCGCCTAGCTGTGGGGGCTAAAGGAGAGACACTTTTGTTGTGCAATATTTGCAGGGTGCCTCCAAGGAGTGGACGTAGGTCAAGATTTGACCGAACCACTATAAAACCGGTGTGTTCTTTTCTTATTATTCCTTCTGCATTATTTTCTTCCACACTTATTTTTATTGTGGTGATTTTGGTTTGAGTTTTATCTTTGGTTTTAAAGTTATCCAATTCACCTCTCTCTTTGTTAGCCTTGGGCCAGTTCATAAGGGCTTAATATCCTTAATGAACTTTCAAGTGGTCTCAGAGCACTTTCTAGTGTCATCTGAGCACCTTCAAGTGGTATCAGAGCTTCTTTCATAAAATAAGTTTTTAAAAGCTTTTGAATTTTTTGAACCATGGCTAATCGTAATGTTGCGGAAGGCTATTCAATCACCAGACCTCCTTTATTTGAAAATATGTCATTTGATTTTTGAAAAACTCGCATGTCTATTTTCTTGCAATCGATAGATTTTCGTATGTGGAATATGATTTTAACTGGTTATTCATCACCGTCACGTATTGTTGATGGAGTTAAAACTGATATTTCTTTTAATCAATGGAATAGGGAAGAACAAGTAAATGCTCAATTGAATGCAAAATCTTTAAATTATTTTTTCTGTGCTTTAAATTCTGAAGATTTTATGTTAGTATCCACGTGTACTACTGGTAAGGAAGTTTGAGATAAACTAAACACCATATACGAAGGCACTAATGAAATCAAGCAATCCAAGTTGAATATGTTAATGCATGATTTTGAATTGTTTTCCATGAAACCTTTTGAAACGATCTTAGACATGTATACCATATTCATTCAAATTGTAAACTCATTGCATGATTTAGGAAAAGAGTTTTCAAATTTTGAAAAAATCAATAAAATTCTTCGTTTTCAGGTAGAAGTCCAACAATGGAAAGAAATCCATCTTTGAATATACGTCCAGTGAAAGTTTAATAACCGGTAGAAGTCCGGCGCCGGGTAGAAACTTGGCGAAGAGTGAAGGTCCGGTGTCGAGTAGAAGTCCGACGTCTATTGGTGGACGAGGAGAACTCTTGCATCACTTGGGCGGAGTTTTGGCGTCATGAGGGAACCCTGTTGTTAATTGAGAAGAATTTCAGCATCCCGTGGAAGTTGGGCAGAATTCTGGTGTTCTCCCGAATATCCGACAGAATCCCGGCGTGTTCGGGCGGCGGGAAGAACTCTGGCAGTGGTCGAGGAGGAGCTGATTCTCCTTCCCCTTATCTTCTTCTTCCTGCTTCCATCCCCTCTCATGATAAATGAGGGGTCTATTTATAGATTTCTGGAGTGACATAGCTTGTAAATAGGTGTGAGATCAGGGGTAAATAGGGAGTGGTCGAATGGACGGTTGATATTGAATCCCTTGATCGTGCACCATTCGTCAGACATTTGAAGATCTTAATGATGTCAAAATTAAGTAATCTTTGGCTCGTTGGATTCGTCTCGTCGATCCGTTCGATTCGACTATAAGCTAGTTAAAATCGGAGACCATTTGGTAACTCAAATTGTGATATGAACTTTCAAACAGCGCATCAGTTCCTTGATTTGGACTCATTTGGGCTCGGATTGAGTCGAATTTGGTGTCGTTGGGTTTGTATTTCCGAGACGATCAGTTTGATTGCAAGTTTGCTGAAATCAGAGTTCAGATTATCCCAGATTTAATTTTTGAAGTTTCCAACTTAATTTTTGCCTCGAAATTCGTGCCCGGTCAAGATAATTTTATGATGACGTATCAAGAAGCCCTCCGCCGTAGATCTGATCCAACTTAGTGGATTGAAGAGCTTAAGACTATTTATGGAGTCGATTCGCTCCCCACATACTCCTTGCCTTTAATTTAATCCGATCGAGTCGAGCCAAAAGGGCAAGTGCCCTCCCCTTATCTCCCCTCACAGGAGGGAAAGCCGAGAGATTGTTGAAATTTTCACAAAAATTCTGAACTTAAGTAGGCAAATTAGAGAACATTCAATTTAACAATTAAATCCATAATAATTTGAAACCTCGCAATTAAATTAATTGAGTCGTCATTTGATTAACTAATTAATTGGAAACTTCACATTTAAAGTAGTCAACATAAATCTAATGCATGAATCGTTTAGCTTAATAATGCATTAAGTAATAAATTTAAAGTTAATATCTCTGTGCAATAAAAAATGAAATTGAGAGGTCAAATTTAACAAATATTTTAACTAATCAGTTAAACAAATCAATCAACTGGATAATTAATTAATTGTAACTAAATCAAATTAAGTAACTCTAAATAAAACCAACTAATTTAATTAAACAGTTAATCTATACAAGTAAATCGGATAACTTAAGATTTTGGGTAAACATCAAACCAATTAATTACCAATTAATTAATCATTTTAAATTTTTACAAATTAAGCATATAATTTAATTAACTGTTATAGAATCAATCAAAACCTTAACTAAATTTCAAACCTTACTATAACCAACAAATAATTTAAAGTAATTTAAAATATGCTTTTAATTGAGTAATCAATTTTAATCTAATAATTAAATATAAACCTTCATTTTAAATTAATTGAGCCAATCAATTTAATTTAAATATTCATATAATTTAAAAAAATACATTTAAACATATTAAATTTAAAATTAATGAATTGAACATCATACTTAAAATAAAATTAAAACTTATTTAATCAACCTAATTAATGCAATTAAAATCGAATAAAAATTCAAGAAAATAATGTTTTTCCACTGTCCAATCAACAGTATAATCTACTGAGCATCTCTCTAATAACTCTCCAAAAGTTCTCTAACAGCTCTCAAAACAACAAAACTCCCAAACTAACAAACAACTCAAATAGCTCTCCAATAATTCTCCAACTAAGCAACCCAAACACAACAACTTTCTGAGCAGAACAAAACTCTCTCCAGCAAACAAGATCAAACACTCTCAGACTCTCAACAATAGCTATTGCAACTATATGAGAGCTCTCTAATCTGCTGGCTAAGAACACCTGCAGACAAAAAGGCAAAAGTCAGCACATCAATAAATAAGATTAAATTAATGCTGAAAAAAAGTAAATCTAGCTACTGCAGGTAGAGCAAAGTACTAGAAGCTAGTAAAACAACGGTGTTGAAAAAATAAGCAGAGCAATAGACTACTGTAGTAGAAACAAACTACGAACACAAAACAAAACACTAACATTGGTGTTTAAGGAGTAAAGTGTCTAAAGCTATATACTAACCAATCTAGATCATATAGGTTACTTCTAACAGGAGTAGTAAATCCTATTGGCAATCCATTTACTAAATATATATTTATTAAGTGAAGCAATACGTTCCTAAAATTCTACCGACTACTTTCGATGAAAGCAATAAGTCCGATTTTAGGGGTAATAGCTAGGAAGCAACCTAACCCTAGACCCCTCCTCGGACATCTTAGCCTATAAGACTAAGTTGTAAGACTCGTCATTTGGGCTACTTCTAAACAGACGACCATAGGTCCAAAACATAAACTCTTATGAGCAGCCTTATTTATAAGAACTAGGTTGTAAGACCCAATAACCGAAAACTTTCAAATAAATATTGTAAGTTCAACTTCAAAGGTAATATTTAGGTAAAAATAACCCCTAATTCCTAAAATTTCTTTCCGATCACTTTCAATTAAAGTTGTAAGTCTGACCTTTAGGGATAATAGTTATGAAGCAACCTAACCGTAAACCTCTACCTGGGCATCGTTGTTTATAAGAAGTAGGTTGTAAGAACCAACGACTGGCGACTTTAAATGAAAATCGTAAGTATGACCTTTAGGGGTAATAGCTAGGAAGCAACATAACCCTGACCACTCTTTGGGCATTTTAGCCTATATGACTAAGTTATAAGACCTGCCATTTGGGCTACTTCTAAGTGAAGCAGTAAGACTCGTGTATTAGGAAACTTATAAGTGAACGACAACTCCAAAACATAAATCTCAAATGAGCAACCTTGTTTATAAGAATTAGGTTGAAAGGCCCACCAACCGGCCACTTTTAAATGAAATCCGTAAGTCTGACTTTATAAAAAATATTTAAGTGAAAAGGACATAACCTCTAACCCCAAATTTCTATCGGCTACTATAAATGAAAGCCATAGTTCGACTTTTAGGGGTAATAGTTAGGAAGCAACCTAAACCTAGAGCTCTACATGGGTACTCGTGTTAATAAGAACAATATTGTAAGACCCAACCACTGAATACTTTCAATAAAAGTTGTTAGTCCGACCTTTAGGGGTAATACTTAGGAAGCAACATAACCTAATACCCCTCTTTGGGCATCTTAACCTATAGAACTAAGTTGTAAGACCCATCATTTGGGTTACTTCTAAGTGAAGCAGTAAGACTCACATATTAGGAAACTTCTCTATGAATGACCCTAGATCCAAAACTCAAACCTCTAATGGACAGCCTTATTTATAAGAACTAGGTTGTAAGACCCACCAACCTGCCACTTTCAAATGAAAGCTGTAAGCCCGGCCTCTAAGACA